>NC_056513.1:4560531-4562355 GCF_014905685.2 Nematolebias whitei | reverse complement strand
CTAATTTAAATTATCTCATGACAAATTCCTTTATTTCTCACAATTTCAGTCATGGCATCAACGGCATCTTAAACATCGAGTCCATGTTGAGTCCGCCTCGGGTACCTGCAGATCTCTGCGGAGTGAAGTACACCCAAGTATGTGGCGGCCTTTATCCACCCTTGTCACTCCTAAGGAGAACCTCAACATCTTCATTTCTGCCACTTCCAGTTCTGTCTCCTGTCTTTTTGTCAATGTCTCTGTTTCCAGACCATATAACATAGCTGGTCTCACCACTGGCTTGTAAACTTTTCCTTTGACATTTGCTGACACCCTTTTGTCAGATATCACTCAAGAAACTTTTCTCCGTCCACTCCATCCTGTCTGGACTCTTTTGTTCACCTCTTTACCACACTCGCCATGTTCCTGGACAGTGAACCCCAAGTGCTTGAAGTCCTGCACCTTTGTGACCTCTGCTCCGTGTAGCCTCACTGTTCCACCGGCCTCCCTTTCATTCACACACGTACTCTGTCTTACTACGACTGACTTTCATTCCTCTTATTTGAAGTTCATACCTCCACCTCTCCAAGTTCTCTTCCACCTGTCCCTGTTCTCACCACCGATCATAGTGTCATCTGCAAACATCATAGTCCACAGGAAGGTCTGTTCCTGGTAGTTATTATTACAATTTCCATATGAACAAGGGAAAAAAGCAATACTATCTACCTAAATTCTAAAGAACATAATTAATTTGGAAAGCCTTTTGAGGAGCTAGAAGAGAGTGTTTATTTCTTTTTGATTTACATCTGAATGTTCAAACACTGAACATTTGGCATCAGTGTCAGCCTGTGACTGAGGTTGAAACACAGTTTGTTAACTGAAGCAGCATTTAGGTGACTTTATTTTAGTAGTGTGATATCATGCTTTAACTGATGTAATTTATTTTTTACATGGAGGTTTTAACAAGATGCCTAAAAGAAATGAATTGCTGCCACCATAAAAAAAAGAAGAAAAAGAAAAGAAAAAGGATTTAAGTGACTTGCTGCCACAAGCAATATATGAAACTTATCCACTGAAAATTTAAACACTTTGGATCTTTCTCCTTGCTGCAGTTTATAAAAGCTGTGTGACACAATCATTGATTCCAGCCTAATGATTGAAGAACGGGAAGCTGTTTGAATGTTGATCAAACATAGCTGTACTGTATGACTTCTGAAGTGGAAAAATAAATTTATAACCGCCAGCCTCAATCTGTGCCAAGAACGGTGCTCTTCTCATTACAGTTTTCAGTATTGGGAGAGTTTTCCCTTCATGGTATTGAGCTGCCATCTTAAGCTGTCATAGCCCACAAGATATGGGACAAATCCTAGCCTTTAATCAGTTACCATCGCATCTCCTTTAATCAACTCAGCTGTCCAGACCACATCACTCTCTTTACAAAATGTACTCATCAGGATTGCTTCTTCTGTAATATAACACTTTTTCATTGAAACAATCTTGAAATGGCTGGATATTTTACGTGTTTAGAGTGGGATTGCAATGTTCATAGACTCAGACAAAGTTGCACACATTGAATATAATTGGAGTGCTTGCTAAATATGTCATGTTACCTGCTAAAATACTTAATAGGAATTTAATTTATTTCTGTCAAAATGGCTAAATATCATTCACAAGACACCACACAGATTTCGTCTTGTGACGAGGTAAGTGACACAATAGCAGATGGTTGCTCGTCCTTAGCCTGGTTCTGATGGAGGTTTCTTCCAGTTAAAATTGAGTTTTTCCTTTCCACTGTCTCCTTTGCGCTTGCTTCAGGATGGGAGACTACAACAAAGTTAAGATTCA
>NC_056513.1:4558953-4560431 GCF_014905685.2 Nematolebias whitei | reverse complement strand
AAAAAAAAAAAGACAAAAAGCCACTTCAGTACTCAACTACTTGCAGCCCCACTGGGATTTAGCGGATTAGTCAGGAGTGAGGGAACGAGAAGAGAGACAGACTCAAGAGTGAAAGACATAAAGAGGAAAGTAAGAGGCAGAGAGATTGGCTTCCCCTTTTTTTCTATTCCCATTGTGGGCCATGGGCCGTGCCGTCTGAATAGCTATGCTAATAGGCAGCTGAAAGTACGAAGAGATAACACAAAGCCCACTTGACTTCCTGACACCTACTTGAGTGGGGACACAGTGTTTTCCATGGCTAGTTGTTATTCATTGGACCTGAAAGTAGCCTGCCTGTCAGACTTTAGTTGGACAGTTATTTTGTCTTCGGTGTGAAACACCCAAGCAAAAAAAACAAGTTCTCGTTACAGCTGATGGCTTAAGTATTAATTATCATTTAAATGCTTGTAAGAAATGAATAGGGCATTGCAAATCAGTGTCTTGATGTGGTTATAGAAATGTTTCCTGATCTTTGGTAGAAGGTCAGCAACTGGTGAGATGTAATAATCTGTAGCAGCTGCTGGGTCTTAACAAACATGAATTTAACAAGAAACTGCCCAAGCAGCTATTAGCTTGTTGCTCTTCACACGGTAATAGACGACTGGTGGAGGCAGGAAATGTTTACTTGCAGCAAAGTTTAGTTCAAGCTTCAAACGATATGCAAACTTCAATTCCATCAAATAGGCAGTACTAAAATAAATCTCTAAAAATCTGGAGACCAAATGTAATTTCAAAAGGCTTTTCACAATGAGGAATTAAAATTTTCAGCCATCCATCCATTATCTTTACCTGCTTCTTCGTTTTTGGGTCGCGGCAGTCACTGGTGCCCATGTCCAGCCATCACTGTGTGACAGCACCCACAACCATTAATAACTATATAAGCAGTCAAAACAAATTAAAAATGTTGGGGGGGGGGGGTGTCAGGTTTGAACCTGTAATTACTATTAATTCATCAGATCGAGTGAGGTATGGAAATGATGACTACAGGCTGAGTCGTCTCAATTTTGTTAGACCGGAATGCAACTCTAGCGAGAGGTGGGGTACACCCAGAGGTCTCCAGTCCATCAAAGGACCACATAGAGACAAACGAGACAAATCATTCTCTCTCTCTCACCTAGAGACAATTTAGAAGTTACCAATCAGCCAAACATGCACGTTTTTGGTCTGAGGGAGGAAACTGGAATACCTGGAGAAAACCCACACATGCATGAAGGTAACATGCAAACTCCACCCAGAAAGGCCCTGGGTCAGGATTTGAACCGGGGCGTCCTGCTTGATGAGAGGTGACAGCTTTACCAACTGCACCACTGTGCTGCCTGAAATAGCATTTTCACTGTACAAAAGTAAAACAATTAGTAAAGTTTTCAAATAAAGGAAGCCAACAGATTGCAATGAATCTTAACTTTGTTGTAGTCTCCCATCCTGAAGCAAGCGCAAAG
>NC_056513.1:4557134-4558853 GCF_014905685.2 Nematolebias whitei | reverse complement strand
TAACTAACTGTTGCAGGCTTCAAACCTTTTAAACTCAAGAATCAAAGCTAACTTCATAGATTTCACAAAGTCAAATGAAAATTCCTGTGTATTCTCAAAGCAGTTGATTCAAACATATCAGGTTCTCACAACAATGACACAATACATGATTATTATTATTAATATTTTTTTTAATGAATGACTGTTTTATACATCTGGAGTTTTTCAAGTGGGGTCATTGTATAAGCCACAGGAACGTTATTTGTGGTGTTGCCTTCCCTCTATTTATATAGGCTGGAAATATTTTGCTTTCTTCTTGACTGGTTTATGAGAAACTGTAATTTTAATGGACAAATCTCCTGTCCTAATCTCATAAATTGCTTTGTGATAGCTGGATACAGAAAATTAGCTTGATCAGTCAACTACTGAGTATTACTTTTGATGTATTTGTCTTGTTTTCTTCAAATATTCTCCTGACTTTTTGTTGCGTTTTGTCATGAGTGAACTTTGCTATAAATCACAAAACTCAACATCTTATTTAACCTGGCTATTACTGTTATGTTGCTTAGCAGCATAAATAGGCAAGCAATCTATCTGCAAATCATTTTCCGTTTTATTATCAAATTATTGATTTAGCCTATTGTCACAGTAAACATTCCTCACATCATAACCCATTCTATTCTATTGTTCTTTTACTGCCGCATCCATTCGACAGACCTAGCCAGCCTTCTGCCAACTTCTCGTAGTATGTGTTTCACTGTTGCTATATTGTATTGATCCCACACACACTGTGCTCCCTCCTTTGATGGGTTCTCAATAAGTGCATAGATCTGTGATTGATTTTACCGTTGCATGTCTCCGTACAGTCATTATGATATAATTTGCAAGGGTCATAATAGGATCTGATGGCAGTGAGTGTTCACAAATCACTTTCTCATTGAACCAACGTTAGATTCATGAGAATACAGTTGAGATCTTCCACTGAAGGGTAACACAAATCCTTTCACACCACATTGCACAGCTTTTCATGGTCATAGTGCTAAGTTGTGTAATTTTATATGAGAAAATACTGTATGGTCAGTAAAAGGAACATTCCCTGTAAATGGATGTCCTTCTCTCTGTTTCTGTTCTCATGGCCTTTCATTTCTTCCTCAAAACCCCCTATTCCACATTTTTCACTCTCCCTCCCTCTTTTCATCACAAGACGAAGCCATGACCTTTTTGGCGGCTGCTTAAACAGATTAGCTTTTATTAAGAGCTATGCACCACTGATGACTCTTTCATGAGCTAGGGCCCTGGTTCTCTGGGGGAAGGGAATTGGAATGAAAATAGATCCAGGAGCAGGATGCAGTGAAGTGGCAAAGAAAAGGGTAAACTATGGGCCACAATGACGGTATGCATGTTCGATAAAACATGAGTTGTTCTTGAGAATAAAACCAAAGAAATGACCAAGAAAGAACAGTGGTAGTTTTTGCAGGAAATGCACATTGATGGTAGAGAAAATTCTGACAAAAGTGACAGACACAGAAATGTGTAGAGAGAAAAATGGAGGTCAGACAAAATGGATAGGTAGATAGAAATGGTCGTGTCCATGTAACTGATAGTGGAGAAATGACACAGTAGGAAGTGAAATAGAATTGGAGGATGTTAACAAAATGAACTAAAAACATAGTGATACTAACTTTTAAAGGACTATATATATATATATATATATATATATATATATATATACCCACAGTA
>NC_056513.1:4550073-4557034 GCF_014905685.2 Nematolebias whitei | reverse complement strand
ATATATATATATATATATATATATATATATATATATATATATATATATACCCACAGTATAGTGTACAGTGTACTATAGTACAGACAGTATAGTGTCTGTGTGTAGATATACATTTATTTGGTCAAACAATTATCAATTTGATACATTGGTATATGAAGACATTTATGACCATTGTTGGTAAGCCGGGGGCAAAACTTATCTTCGATCATTTTCAACAGAAATATTTTGTTCTAAAGGGTGACACATGAGAATGATTTTTACTTCATTGCCCTGAAACTTTTTTTTTTTTTCTAGACTCCTCTAATTATGGTCATATACAATTCAGAATGCTGCAAATACTGATTCATTTTGACTGCATGAAGGTACACGATAACTTGATTCTTAAAAAAAAAAAAAAAAAAAAAAGATGTTGGTTCTGGCACAACACATAACTATTCATACCTCCAGGATGATTAAAATTCAACTTGATATGGTAAGTGCAACTGAAACTTGCAGTTTTATATTAGTTAAGGATCGTCCCTAAAGAACAAGGTTTTCTTCTGATATTTAGGAGATTGTGCTACAGAAATCATCTCTTGCATGGATCGATTTCTGCCCACAGGATATGGTTTGGAATATCATATGATGATTTTTAAGGGTCAGAGTTATACATATTTTCTTTTGCCAGTCTTGACACAAACTAAACTCTGTATAAACTTAAAGTGACACAAGTGAGACATTGTGAAATGGTTTGTTTTGCATGTAGCCAGTGTAGTTTTAAGGAGACAGACATTTTCAGTGTGCACTAAAGTATCCTCATTTTAATGTTCTTTTGTATTGATGCAACACATAAAAAAAACTCACTTTGCTTGCTTGCATTTACCTTCCTTTAAACCATACATCAACTATATACTTCATCTATGTAGTTTTTTTATTTATTTTATTTTATTGTATTTAAATCTCACATTATGAAGGTTGCCCTTATCTGTCCATCGTTATGTGGGCTGCACAGATTACTCAACGCGTTCAGAGTTCCCAGCTCAATTAACTTTCCCCACCAGCAGCACCAGAACACTTAAGCACACGTGAGCACAGTAAATTGTGCTGAGAGAACAGTTCCATTCAATTCACAGGTTTTATTGATCCTACAGTATAATTAAGAAAAGTTATTGCAACCAGCAAATGATCTGTGTTGAGTTTTGGAATTTTTTTTACACTACTTTTATTTTAATTGTAGTTTATTGTTGTCTGTACTCTATTTGTTGTCTGTCTAAAATAGGTCTCTCTTGTAAATGAGTCCTCGTAACTCAATGAGACTAACCTCTAAAAATAATGGTTGAATGAATGAAAAAGATTACTTATGCATACTTAATATTTAAAAGCACATTTCTACCCTGTACTTCTGACAACAGATTTTAATAACCATAAAAATGACTCTTAGCGGTTGTTCAGTTTGTCTCCCCACACTGCCACCCTCATGTTTCCCCTTACCCAGCACCATTCATTATTCTGATGCAACCAAAATGGAAAAAAAAAAAAAAAAAGAAGAACTCAAGGTCACATTTCATCAATTGCTGTTATGTGCTAAAGCATATTTCTTCCTTAAAACACCTTGACGTTTTTGTTATAGAGCATTTTTTCCTTTCCCCTAGTGAAATATCCTACTCAATTTGTCTCTGTGCATGTGCACAGAAAGCATATAAAATGTGTGTGTGTACCTGACTGATACCTTTTCTGCACAGGGTGATGTACAATCCAGTAAATTGAAGCATGTGGAGTGGGCAATCGATGGATCAATAAATTGATATACCATGTTGGTTATGGACTCTGTCACAAGTCTGTCATTGTTTTTTGGACTGAATTTGTTGTATTTTCATCCCATCTCCAATATATCCCTTCCCTCTGGATGCAATTAACATTTACTGACATTCTAATGAACACTTTTCTATAATCCTTTGTGATTTCATAATCAGTGAGGCTTACTGCAAACAATAAGAAGATTTCCCAACTGCTAAAGAGTCCCTCAACTGACTAAACCCTGAAATGTCAGGTATGTGAGTTTACAATTCGCTGGTAAACACTGTAATTATCTCAAAAGATTTAAACAAAACCACACAACTGTCACATCTATTTGTATTTCTGTCAGTGCAAACATCATGATACATTTAAGGTTTAGCACATGTCAAACTTTGATACCTGTCAACAAGACAAACAATTAAAAACGCCCCTACTACAAGTTACAGTATTTTTTTTTTTAATTATCTCACCATGGTGGGGCTTGGGTACGGATTGGGATTAGACTGTAACCATTGGTGACAGGAAGTCAGAAGGACGCCCTGGTCATTGATGTGACAAGGCTCCCGCCAGAAGGGGCTGTGCAGACAGATTTACCCCCCTCACAGTGACAACTGTAAAAGGTATCACACATATTGTTCTAATGAGGACCGGGCTGGCAGTCCTTTATGCCCTTCATTTGGCACTAAGAGAACAAAAGAGGAACAAATCCACTTTAATGCAGATGAACTCATAGATAGTGTGGGTACTATAAAACCTGTAAAACGAGTTTGTCAGCATTTATAATTCTAGATGTAGGATTTGAAAGACCTAGACACACCAAAGGTTGATATAGTTAAACCTAACTTAACATTTTGTAAGGGTCAGAGAATCAGCATGGCTTAACAAAAAACAAAAAACAACAAAGGAATAGGTAATAGCTAGCTTTATTGGCACCAGTTGTTATACTTGGAATGACTGTGATCCGTACATTGACATGTCCAAGCAGACTTCAAACTGGTACAAAAGTAAACAGTGTGTTCATGGTCAACTAACCAAACCATGTTTTGTACCAGAAGCAAACAAGATCACAAGCTATGAAAAGGAATATTGATTTACTCTTCATATAAAATGAGATATGTGGGTTTTTTATAAGTATTCTTGTCACAAGGACACAATACCCAGAGTGAAATGACTGAATATGAACAACTCCAATGCAAGAAGGTCAGTTTGGTGATTTTATTTACAGTGAATAATATCCCAGGTAAAGTCAGGAACCCTGGGGAGCAAGGGTCAGATCTGAAGTACTGTATGAATGGATTAATCAAGTGGTCTCTGGTTCTTACTGGGCAGAGAATGGTAGTTGGAGGAGGACTGGTTCTGATAATCCTGTACAAACAAGGGGTTGTCCAAGGTGGAACATAGTCTCTGGTGGGCAGGTGGTTGGAAGGTGAGGAAAAGAGCTGAGGAGATGTTGAGGGCTTTCACAGAGGAGAACAAGAAAGACAGCTGAGGAGGCCACAAGGAGGCATCCAGAGTTTTGCAAAGGAGTCCAGGGACAGGTACGTCTCAGGAGGAACACTGGAAACAGCAAAAATACACAGGAAAGTAATCTCAGGTCAAGAGAATTGTAAATGGCTAGAAGCATGAACCATTGGCAAGTTATTGTTCCAGCGACAAACAGAAGTCATCAGATGCCTTTTATATAACAATCTTTTTAGATTGTTCGTAGGTGTGGTAGTTTGGCGCCATCTGGTGACCTCAGGACAGAAGTAAAACAGGAACTCCCACATTTCTGGTTTTGGTCTTCATCCAAAAACATACATGATGACTGGAAATTAAATTTACTTTAAGAGTGCATGTGCAAGGTTACATATTTCATGTTGATGGAAGTAGGTTCTAAAATTTCACCTGCTTCCGTGTGTACCCTAACTCCTGCAGAATATTGATAGGTGTGCTTTTTTTTTTTAAAGTTGATTTGCTACTGTTGTCACATTTGTTTCAAGAAAACTTATTTCCAACACTGTTTTTATTTATTTATTTATTTTTTATCTGAACTTTGACACAAATGTGTTGTAATACAAGCATGCTAAAATTATAAATCCAAACGGTTTCAGTTTAGTTTTGTGCTCCAATCAAACTATAATTTCACTCCTGAGCATGAAAACAAGTTTCTGATGTAAAAGTCAGTTTTGAATTTAAATACACGATTAGTATGCATTTGTCTTTTTATGGCCTAAATTGCTACAATAACAAAATCCGCTGGAACACACAATTACCACAAAACATCAATAAATGAGCCCCTCAGAAAAAACAAAAACTGTCAAACTAATGAATTTATTTGAAAATGCATGTCCAGTGCAGGCTCAGACTGCACAGTATGTACAGCCAAACAGCTTACAGCCAGTTTTAAATATCATTAAAGCCAATTGCTGGCAGTCTCAGTGGTATGTTAATGAGCCATGAACAAAAAAGCTTGTCTCGGTGAAGTAATGTTGGAGGAGAACCTTGCAGGCAGAGCACAAATCCTGTAAATACATTGTCATTTTAGATTAGGAAAAGCAAATAAAACATAACTGACTGGCTGTAGTCCAAATTGTCTGAGCACCTGTTGAAAAAAAAAAAAAAAGTATTGTGCTTTTGTACCATTTTGTCTTGATTTTCTAACCATGTTTGAATGCTATTCAGATCACTTTGTGACATTTTCAGCTTTGATAAACTGATTCCATTATAGTACTTTGTCTGTATTTCCACACAGCCAGATTGGGTGCCAAGGGGGTGTGTGTGAATGTGTTTAAACGTTACATCCTTATACTCAAGCAGCATTGATTTTAATTATTCAGTCATAACGATTTAACTCTACAGAGGAATCTCGCAGCTCACACAACAAGGCAAAATGAAGCAGGTGTGCTTCTGGTGGCATCATTTGAATAATTTTGAACAAAATTAGACAGCTACTGAAACAACAGCATTTGAGCAAATCACTGTACTTTGCTCTAAAACAGGCTCAGATTAAATATGAAGGGAGTTAGGACCTTTTCACAGCTCATTTTCCATAAAAAAATCAGCAGTCATCTATGTTTTATGTTAGTAAAAAGAAATCAACCGCTTCAAAAGTTATCACCCATTAAATGGACGTCATTGGTTCTTATCATCCTCATAGGTTTCCTTCAAACTGTACCTCCTCTACCTCCTAGCAGGCTCAGTAGGTTGCTATCACTGATCTATAAGGTTAGGGTTAGGGTTATATTTGAACATAATTCTACTACTTTATATATCACTGCAATGTATATGAATTTATCAGTTTTTCGCTCATATCAAACAAACAAACGAGAAACCTTCATATCCTCTGTTAAGTAAGTCCTTAGATACCAAAGTAAAGCCTTATGACTTGAATATGAAATTCATTTGAAGTAAATCCTTGTTATCATCTAAAATAGTGGGTAAATTGTAAATAAAGGTTTTAAATAAAGCTAAGAGAAAGCTTCCACTTTCACATGTGCACAAAACTGCATATTATCAGCAATAAGAACGTACCTTTAAACCTACTAGGAGGTACAAGAGGGACAGTCTGAAGGCAACCTATAGGGATGATAATAACTGATAATGGCCAGTTAATGGGTTGATAACATTTGAAACGGTTGGAAAAACTGAGGGGGGTGTCTAAGTTACTGCATCAGAAGAAATCAACTGATCCTCTGTACATAAGTATGATTTTCATGACAAAAACCTGATGATTATGGCACCTCCAAGATCTGTATCGAAGTCTATACCGACTGTTTTGAGATATTTTAATTAAAAACTTCTGAATGATGTATATTTTATCTGTGCAGCTATGTCGGTTAAATTAATTATAAAAAGGAGATAATTTCAGTAATGGTCTTTTTTGCAAAACATTCTAAGCTATTATGATATGAAATGTCTTCATCATTTAAAAGTCTTAATCATTATTTTTTTTTCTTTGCACTACATCGATTTAATGTTTCAAATGTGTGCTAATTAAGCAAAGCTTCAATTTAAGTGTATTGAATGTACTAAAACGTTTTTTGCACTAATTATGTAAATGCATCATTTATGTCACACAGAAACCTTCTATATCCAAATATGTAAAATTTCAGAAAATAAGTTTGTAAGTTAAATAAAGTACATCGTTACAAGTTCAAAGTTTGTTTTTCAACATATTTCATTGGTTATGCATCTGTAAATAAAAGTTGTGATGGATGAACAAAAATGTTGGTTTAGTCAAAGTAAAGATATAAAAAAA
This sequence comes from Nematolebias whitei, assembly GCF_014905685.2. Classification (NCBI taxonomy): domain Eukaryota; kingdom Metazoa; phylum Chordata; class Actinopteri; order Cyprinodontiformes; family Rivulidae; genus Nematolebias; species Nematolebias whitei. The sequence goes on along the minus strand of NC_056513.1, from coordinate 4,551,018 downwards.
TAGAGTTACAAGGTTTTTGCCAGCACTCATAAATTATACCAAACAATTTTAATTTAACTGTTGCTTGAAAACCATTTTCAGATGCAACTACAGAGTGTTTACAACCATAGATCCTGCTCAGCAGAGCTGGTGGAGCGTTCATTTTCTAAAGTGGGGATGCAAACTTGTGCTTTGCTCCCCTGCTTTTAGATTTTATAACAGCATGTTATCACTCCCAGCACTAAGACAGAAACAGGTAACATTAGTTGATTGCATTTTACTTTTCTGGTTACAAATTGGAAATTATATAGTGAGAAAAAACACAACATTCCGTGCACTTCCCTCCACTTTGAGTTGCTTTTCGAACTCAGTTGAAAATTGATACATTCAGGCTTGATAGTCAAAAATAATTCAGCTGTGGAAATAAGGAAAAGCTGGTGTTTTGTGTTGTTTTCAGGTGTTTTTTTTTTTTTTTGTTGTTGTTATTTTTGGTTAAAAATGTGAACTTTTATGGGGAATCAGACAAAGTAAAAACTCTGATTAATATTCTAATGTTTAGAACTGGAATACATTGACAAGTTAATAAGAAAAGTGGGAAAGACTCTTTATGCTGCTGCTGCTACATTGACACTTACAGGAGAACATTTATATGCAGGTGTATGCGTCTCTTAAGTATTATTTGTTTGTTTGTTTGTTTTTAACAGGTTTTAAAACATCTAGTTTTACCTACATAAGTAAAAACTTGATTCAATATCTATTTTAGGGAGTACGGTACAACAAGAAGTAGTCTGACCAACAGCTCTCCTTGTGTGCATAGAGCATGCTCTGCTTCTCTCTTGCATCCCCCCACTCCTGTCCCCAGCTCGAGCAGGTAAGAGGCGTTTCACTTCAGGACACATTTCCAATCGATCAGTTGCTGACAAGCCTACTGGATTGATTGGCAGGTGGCATCATGGATCCAACTTG
>NC_056513.1:4546883-4549973 GCF_014905685.2 Nematolebias whitei | reverse complement strand
CTGCAGGATCTGGGGCTAGGGTCCCCAATCCTCCGTATCCCATACGTCATACTCCCACCCCCATGTATATACAAAGTACATACAATTTCAGAATTGTCACTTTTACTTAAGTAAATCATCAGCATACTTCACTCACCACTGCTTCTGAGGCAGACCACAGGTCAATTGGTTCACTCTGCTCTAAAGGCAATTTAGATGTTTCATGCCTCGCAATAAACCAACTGAGAAGTGAGCTCTCAAACTCTCAGTCCCAAGGCAGATAATCAAACCACAAGGTCAGCAGGCTGGATTCATACTTGACACTGTAAGTACATGTCAATAGCCCTTCATTTGTACATAGAAAACAGAGATTTGCTGTTAACTGCCACTTTCAGGGCACAAAGTTCATTTGTTAGGTTAAGCTACCACTTCTTCCATTCCTCTTGCCTCATTATTGCCTCATCCTTCCTTGCGTTCTGTATGTGTTTTATGTTTGAGACTTTGCTCTTTTCTTCCCCCTTTCATTCACCCTCGTCATCTCTGGTTTTCACAAAGGGCCAGTTTTACTCTCGCAGTAACGGGTAGACTTTGATGTGTGCTGACAATGTGACTTGTGCCTCTGCTAAATTTAATCATATTAGCTAGTTAACCACACCACCACCATGTGACCCACTGACAAAAAACAAGCTTTTTCTACTCTTTCTTCCCTGCTAGTGCTCTCTTTGTGTCTCGGAAAATTTAGCCCTGGGACTGAGGGGGAGCAGGGAGCAGAATGCTTGTGGGAGATAAAATTCATGGAAATGTGTGTAAATAATGTGCGTGTTTGTGCATGACATAAAGAGGAAGAAATATTAAATGTGATGTTGTGTCTCCAGTATTTTGAAACAAATATAACTGCTCTATATCACATTTTTCTATGCTTTTAGAGCTTTGGTTTAATGATGCAATAATACATGTGCATGTTTTTCATTATCAGAACAAAAGAGCCCTTTTTATACAGTGCAATTTAAAACTAAAATAAACACCAAACATGTTTAAACCAGGGCACCTTGGCAAAACAGGGGTTAAAGCTGTCCTCTCACTGTAAGAAGGTCACTAGTTGACAATCTGCCTGAGGTTTTTCTGTTTAGAGTTTACACGCATGTGTTATCTCCCTGCACTTTGCTTTCCTCCCACATACCAAAACATGCTTATTAGTTTATTTGGTAAATCTAAATTATTTCTAGGTGTAAGTATGAATGATTGCTCGTCTTGGCCAAGTAACAACGCTGGAGATATGCACCAGTTATATAGTATTTCTACAAATACAGAAGACCCATCTCTGTCATTTTCATTGCTTTTATTTATGTATTTACTTTTTTTTTTTTTATAAGTTTTCAGAATAACTGGAACTACAGTAAAATGTAAGCTGACTAAATGTTTGAACTTAATTCATTTTTGCTTTGGGTAGAGAACTTCCATCCATCATCTACGTGCTTCTAATTGTCATGGACCAACCAAACATGCGATAGGCCGTTGAAAGGCTTCTGCTCCCACTTGGGCACATACTGTCCCTGCATTAAAAGTCAATCATTAAAAGTTGACATCGTTGCCTTGAACTCTGTGTGTGTGTGTGTTTGTGTGTGTCAAAGAAAATGTGGACGAAGGGATGAGATAGTTCTTGATTACACTTGATAGGTTTATTTGAGGAAGGTCAAGGAGATCTGAGAGAAGACCAAGACTTGAGTAGCTTAAGGGGACGATAAGAGTGTTGGAACAGTTAAGACAACACACACAGAAGTGGTAAAACAAGACAACAGCAGATGCAAGTTTGAAGCAAAGATCTGAAACATCTTAAATGAAAATAGAAATATAGCAAAACAAAATGAAAAGTGATCTTTTCAGGAATAATTTTCCTCTGTACTGGTGCTGTCCTTCCACAAGTCTTAGAGATTGGACATGCCCACAAGTGTTCAAATGTCAGAAACAGTCTGTATGACAGGACTCTCTGCTCCCCCACGGCTCATCAAAAGTGTCAATCTGGAGATGCTGTTTGTCAGAGAAGTGAATGATAGATGCGAAGGTCAAAAAATAGACAAATGAATGACAGTTTAGTGGCAAGATGAAACAGAAAACAAGATTATAACTGAGCATCAGGCAAGTTGCTCTAAATGAAATGTCTAATTGGCAGATGTTTCATTATTCATGAGTTGCTATTTTTTCTTGTGATAAAATTATTTATACTTTTACTTCTGACTATGCAGTAGGACACTCCTCTGAGCATATTTCAACTCAAGGCCTGGTTTAAGTGTCTTCTCTACAGCCACCTTTGAGTAAAAGCATCTCTCCATCCTCATCATATCATTACCCACAAGCCTGATGAACAGGCTCAAGGTTTTTGTTGTTGTTTTGCACTCTAGACACTCTGTGTTTGATTACTCCTGCCTTGCAGTTGCTTGTTTTCTGATTACACTTGCAGTGATTTTCTTTCATAATAACTGCCATGAATACAATCTTTGCTTTTGCTTTTGGCAAGAGTTGTTCATGAGGTCTTATCTATGTTTAAACATCTCTGTTTTTTGATGTTTTATTTTATTTTTTTTCTGTTTGGGGGTAAATGCTGATTACAGATAGCTCTGAGGCTTATTTTGGTATGATTACTTTAGCCTGGCGGGTTGGAATTTAGAATAATTTGTGCCCTCCCGAACCAGTGTTTATTTTTGTCAACATTCCAATTACATCAGACCAATCAGTGTGGTCACAGCCCAGTCTTCTCATCTCCACATATCAGCTCTGTCAACATCCACTATCATCTCTGGCTGTCACACCAATTGTAACCCTATCACTCAATCAACTGTATTTGTTAATTACATTTAGAGCCAACTGGAACATAATAAACATTATTCTTGTCAACATAGTACTTTATTCAAAATATTTTCCTACATAATACTGTTAAAAATTGATTAACCAGGTTAAATATTGGTCAGAAAACTTAGTTTAGAACAAATTCTCATTTAGAATGACAACATGTCCAAGACAGGAGGAGTGGGAGAACAGCAGACGGACAACATATAAGCAACTGACAATCAAATATCAAGTTGTACAAACCATGTGGAATAATAAAGAGCTTGG
>NC_056513.1:4544665-4546783 GCF_014905685.2 Nematolebias whitei | reverse complement strand
TTTTTTTTTTTTTTTATTTGGTTGTATCATCATAGTTATTTCCCATCCATCCATTATCTTTGCGTGCTTCTTCCTTTTTGGGTCAAGGGGGTCACTTGTGCCCATATCCAGCAGTCTCTGTGAAAGAGGTGGGGTGCACCCTGGACAGGTAACAAGTCCCGGTTATTTCCAATAAAAAAATAAAAATAAACTAAAACATTGTTGGATCAAGCTTCTCACTGTTCTTTGGATCAGATTAAGATGGCTTCACAGCAGGATTTCCACAAGCTAAGACTATTAATCTGTCCTAAAATCCTAAGTGAAGTGGAGGATTTATCTTTGTAAGCTGCCTATGATGATGATGATGGTTATTATTATTATTATTATTATTATTTGTCCATCCTTCCATCCATTAATGGCTTATTCAGGCCCGAGTGCAACAAGAACTTTCTATTTATCTAAAAACTTTGTCCAGAGTAAATGCTAAATTGTATTTATTCATTAATCTAATGACCAAAAAAAAAAACAACAACAACGTGTAATTTCATTCAGATTTAGCAATATGATGTATCTGTTTTAATTACTAAAAAGTATTGGTATCAAAATTAGCAATTCTGGCCTTTATTTACTTGGCTTTAGATCAATACCAAATATTTCAATATCATAACCAAACAAGATGTGAGCTTGATAAACACACTAAGATTTTTACATTTATCAATGAATCTTGAGCACATAGCACAGAGATGGAAAATGAACAGCAAACTCAGGCCAAGAAAGCTGATTTGGACCAGGTATGTGGAGGGAGCAGAAAGACAAAGTACAAAAAAGCTAATAAGCAAACCAAGAAAAAATACCATTAGAGGTACCAGAAGAAGTAAGACCAAAAGGAAAAGTCAGAATTTTAAAATGTAAAAAAACTAAATCCACACATAATGACAAAGACAGTTTATTTAGTTTATACAAGTCACTTATTAAATATAAGATCATTTATAACAATATTGCATTAGGCCTTGAGATAATTTGACCTGTATACTGTTCATAATAATCTATTATCAGGAATTATCTAGTTCAGATCATTTAATAGCACAGTATTAAAATAAATAAAAATAAATAATAATCAGTGTCTTTGTTTTTAAATTGTTGTCCTGTATACATACAGTAGTCCCTCATTTATTGTGAGGTTTAGGGGATCACGCCTCCCACAATAAGTGAAAAAAATGTGAAATAGGATTACAGTAGTCCAAGTTACAGTTCAAGTAAACTTTATTGTCACCATCTCATGTGATACATGAGATGGAATGAAATTTTGTACACAAGTAGTAGTAGTCGTTTATTTAGTATTTACTGTAGTAGTAGTGAGTAGTAGTTTATTTTAGTATTTATAAGTATATTAAGGCTTTATAAACCCTGCCCACACTCTTGCAACATCCTAAACAGTGTTTCTAAACTCTAAACGCTCTAAAAGAGTACAGCATGTCATGATCGCCGCTCTCTGCCACGCTGCAATCACACTCATCACCAGTTTCACTCCCAATCTCCCTCCGTCTGTGTGAATAAATAAATAAAAAATGTAAATGCTCTAATATTTTAAATAAACAATTCATGTTGCTCATGTGGCTCATCCATCAATCAACTAATTGTGTGTCGTGTCAATCTTGCTTTGAAAAACCGCGAAATATCGAGTCCGTGGAAGTCGAACCGTGAAGTAGCGAGACACTATAGTATACACATCATGTATCATGGATGACTTCTCCAGTTTCTGAGGTCAGCCACTGCTGGTATACTACTCCACCACTGAACAAACTGCTCTGTTCCATCACTAACTCCTGGGTTATCCCTCCTATTATTCATGAAGACGCATTGTTTGCAAAGTCCACAAAGCATGTTTGAATACCACACAATTTAAACCTTGGGGATTTAGTCCTTGCTCCTTAATGCTCATGATTTATTTATCCATCTGATCAGATTCAAAGTAACTAAATCATGGTGCAATGCTACAGGGAACCCTTGCACACTCACAACCTGCCTTTGCACACTGCTGCGTTTCTTGTACTGTTTAATGCCCAGAGGTGGATATCACACATGCAGTGTATCCACATTTATCCACTGTTAAATACAAAGTGTCTTTAGACCATTGGA
>NC_056513.1:4544184-4544565 GCF_014905685.2 Nematolebias whitei | reverse complement strand
AAAATCTTAGTGTGTTTATCAAGCTCACATCTTGTTTGGTTATGATACTGAAATATTTGGTATTGATCTAAAGCCAAGTAAATAAAGGCCAGAATTGCTCATTTTGATACCAATACTTTTTAGTAATTAAAGCAGATACATCATATTGCTAAATCTGAATGAAATTGCACAGTTTTTTTTTTTTTTTGTCATTAGATTAATGAATAAATACAATTTAGCATTTACTCTGGACAAAGTTTTTAGATGAATAGGAAGTTATTGTTGCACTCGGGTCTGAATAAGCCATTAATGGATGGAAGAATGGACAAATAATAATAATAATAACCATTATCACCATCATAGGCAGCTTACAAAGATAAATCCTCCACTTCACTTAGGATT
>NC_056513.1:4539735-4544084 GCF_014905685.2 Nematolebias whitei | reverse complement strand
ATATTGCTAAATCTGAATGAAATTGCACAGTTTTTTTTTTTTTTTTGTCATTAGATTAATGAATAAATACAATTTAGCATTTACTCTGGACAAAGTTTTTAGATGAATAGGAAGTTATTGTTGCACTCGGGTCTGAATAAGCCATTAATGGATGGAAGAATGGACAAATAATAATAATAATAACCATTATCACCATCATAGGCAGCTTACAAAGATAAATCCTCCACTTCACTTAGGATTTCAGGACAGATTAATAGTCTTAGCTTGTGGAAATCCTGCTGTGAAGCCATCTTAATCTGATCCAAAGAACAGTGAGAAGCTTGATCCAACAATGTTTTAGTTTATTTTTATTTTTTTTATTGGAAATAACCGGGACTTGTTACCTGTCCAGGGTGCACCCCACCTCTTTCACAGAGACTGCTGGATATGGGCACCAGTGACCCCCTTGACCCAAAAAGGAAGAAGCAGGTAAAGATAATGGATGGATGGGAAATAACTATGATGATACAACCAAATAAAAAAAAAAACACAACTGATTCAACCACAGAGATTGGTTTAACTGAATCGGGCATTAGGGATAAAACTAAAAATGTACTTCAAACAGAGAAACAAAAAGTATCAAATTCTGACTGTAGATTTTGAAAATAGGATGATCTTCAGTAAAGTCACAAAGTTCTTTTGGAGAGTCTTTGAAGTTGTGTTCTGTCAGGGCAAAGATATTCACAGCACTACTTTCCTCTAAGCTTCAATTGATTTCAGCTGTTTGGGGAGTATTTCGACAGATCTGTATAGTGTGTGGGTGTCCATGTCACAGTGAAGACTGATGCCATGTTGGAAGGTTGTACTTTGTGCTACAACCACTCTTCTCTCATGCTGAGGCAATGAGGAGAAGCCACACTTAGCTGTCAGAAGAGCGCAGTGTATTTCTCTTTTCCCATGACAACAGGTGTTTTAAATAGTAATTCATGTATCTTTCAAACACAACTATTCTGAGCAATTTGTATACATGTGCAAATACATGGGGAGTGTCAAAATGTCTGTTTTTTTTGGTTCACAGTTTAACTGGATCCACTCATAACTATTCTGGTTGTTCATGTTGCCATTAACAACACTAAAGCATACAATGCCTCAGCCTTTTATGATTGAGGCAATCATTACTATTGTGCCCACTTGCACCCTCAATTAAATTAAGAGCCTGTTTTCTCCTGGCTTTAAAAAGCCTCTGACTTCCTCCAGGGACTTAATCCCATAAACCACTATGGCCCGCTGACATCATCACTTTAATCCGCCAGGCAACACAATGTGTTCTAGCGGAGGTAAAACAAATGCAGGTCGTTCAGATTTTATTTTATTTTTTTTGTCAATAATTTTAAGTTACCATAAAATGTAAATATTCCAATTACTTTTTTTCTACTCCAGACATACAGTCAATATTACATTTATATAATTTTCTTTATTAAGTTGTTTGGTATTTCAAAAGGTGAAAGTTGCAAAATCCCCCCAAACTGTTATAAAAGTTAAACACAGGCAAGTTAATCAATGTAAGACAGTCAAACAGTCAAAGTAGTTCAGTTATTAGTTGGAGTCCTTGGCAACATACATTTGGCCTAAAACGTGTTTGTCCAACAACTTCAAGTTACAATATATTGTAAAGGCAACATAAGATTTTATTTTATTTTCTTTGTGTGTGTAAACACAAATACATACTCACACACTCCACGCGGTTTACTCAATCACGGGACCAAGAGGAGGGTAGATCCACTCAGAGCTGAGACTGAGCAATACTGGTGATGCAGGAGGCATCACACAATATTGATGTCTCATGGCTACATAATCTAATATCTCAACAAGCAGTATCCCAGAACAAGAACCAGTGATAATTACAGTGGCAGACATCCAGTACAGAGTCTAAGGAAAGAAGAGCTGGACTGCACCTGGGCTTGACATGACCACAACTACTGAATAAATAAACTGACTGTTCTCCAGGAACACCTAGCAGCACCGATGCAGCTTCTAATGGAAGGGTCCTACCCAGAGTGAATGACCTAAGCCTAGATAGTCCTGATCATGAAATACCTCAAGAAAGTGCAATCCCATCCAATTACCGGCCAATCGCATGCCTCTGAACAACATGAATGTCCTATTAGGCATCATAGTGGCCAAAACGAATAAGCACATGGGTCAAGTCATGAACAAGGCACAGAAGGGAATTGGTACCAACATCAGCAGAACCAAGCACCACTTACTGGTTGACAGAATCAAAGCGCAAAGATTTAAGATCAAACACACAAACCTGTGCACTGCCTGGATTGGTTACAGTAAAGTGTATTACTTGATTCCACATACATAGATCTTGGAGTGCTTGCAACTATACAGAACCTTTGTCAAGAACGTAATGGGAACATGGAAGACAACTACAGAGCCCAATTTTAAGTCAGTAACACAAGTCAGCATCAAATATGGCGTTGCCTAGGTGATGAACTGTCCCCATCCCTGTTCTGCATAGGTCTGAACCTCCTCAGCCAGATAATCGCAAAGAGTAAATATGGATAATCATTCCAAAGAGGAACAATCCTCAATCACCTTCAAGTCAGCTACATTCAAGTACCTATAGAGAGCAAAGCAGGTCATGAAAAACTTGCTGAATGACAAGAATAAAGTCTGACCCATCAAGATGCATGTACATACACATGTACATGTGCCAGTCATCATATCCCCAGCTGGTGTAATAGACTGACTAAAAGAGGATATAGAAGCAATTGATGTCAAGACTCAAAATGTCCTCACAATACATGAAGGGTTTCACCCCAAGTCTGCCCTGACTATACACTAAGAGTGATGCGAGAGACAGAGGACTATTGGGCATCCAAGTCACAATACAATCTGAAACGACAAAGATCATGGAGTACATCAAGATAAAAGCCCCCAATGATGAACTGATGAGTAAAGGTTTCAGATAGCAGCAGAAACCCAATTTGGAAGAGATGGAACAAAAGGAACCCTCATCGAAAGATAGACCTCTACACAGCATGCACCACCAACAGACTGATGAGGTAGCTGATATCGGTACATTTTAACAGTGGCTAGAGATGGCTCGACTGCAGAACAATACAGGCACACTAACCATGGCAGAACAAGAACACAGCCTCGTCACAAGAGCAATAGAGGCTCTGATATACCATACCAGACAAAACCCAATATGAAGGCTGTGCAGGTATGCCCCAGAGACAGACCAACACATAATAACGGTATGTAAGATCCAGGCAGGCAAGGCATACATGGAACTCCCTAACCAAGTGGCTGGAATAATATACAGGAACATATGTGCTGAATATTGAATGGCGGTCCCACAGTCAAAGTGGAAGATGCCATCAAGGGTGGTGGAGAATATAAATACTAAGATACTGTTGGACTTCCAGATCCAGACTGACAACAGGTAGTGGCTAATCAAATGTGCACTGTGGCAGTCAACAGGCAAGAGAAGAAGGCAGTTGTGATAGAGTAACAGTAGCAATCCCAAGTAACTACAACATCAGGAAGTAAGGGGCACTAGAAGTTCAATAAATACCAAAAGCTCAAACAAGAAATACAGATGTTGTAGGGCGTCAAAGTGTCAGTAAACCCAGTGGTTATTGGTGCACTGATGATCAATTGTTTATAGACTGATGGTTCCATGTTTGCATGTTTAAAGACAGTTTCTGGGAATTTCACAGCAGACTGGTGCGAACCACATCAATAAGGTTCTATTTATACAACATATTTTGAGGGCAGGCCTTAGACTGATGAAATATTTCGAAAGAAAGATTAACTTTTTCTTCCAAGAAGAATCTGTCCAGACTATGTGATTTACATTTGCTGTTGTTGTTGTTGTTGTTGTTCTATTAGAATGTGTGATCAAGCTTTAGTTAGATCTTTAGGGAACAAAAAAAATATATATATATATTTTTTTTATAATTAGAAAAAAAAAAACTGTTCCATTATTCACACACCACTATGTAATGAGTGTAACCAAGCATGTCACATTCTACTGTTTTAAATGTAGTGTCTAAAAGAAAACAAAAAAGCAAAAAAAAAACCTGTCACTATCTTGTCCATCATCCCTCCAATGTCTTTTTGTCACGCTGCCATACTCAAAAATACAAATGACAAGAAAATATGTCTGCCAAAGCAATGCCTTCAACAAATTCACTCTATTGTACGAATGCAAAACAAACAAAAAAAAAGTTAATTCAATTGAATTTAAAAATATATTCTTGAAGTGAAGTCCATTTCAGCTACCATTACTGGAGTTTGGAAACCATCATTGAAATCAAGTAAGTACAATTATTATTTATTATGTATGAATATAT
>NC_056513.1:4538402-4539635 GCF_014905685.2 Nematolebias whitei | reverse complement strand
CTGTTAATTCAAAGGGCACAACAACTCCAAATGTAACAACAACAAAAGACTTATGCAACACTGTTACATATAAGCACATCATAAGTTTGCAACAGCAAAACTAATAAAGTATAGAGTGCCCACAGTTTTAAATATTGAATAGATTTTTTTAAGATGAACTGATAATTGCCCTACTTTATTAGCAAATTGCTATGCAATTATACATGAACAGCTAAACACGTTTTCCTTTATTGTTGTTATTGTATTAACATTTTAATTTGCTTTGCTTGGGAAAAAAAGTATTTTGCATGTCGATTAACTAAATGTAGTGCCATAACAAGCCCAGGGCAGTCGTTGGGCTTGACCTCTGCTTCTAAACATGGCAGGTGTGAGAACACATCTCAGGCAGATCCCACATGTCTGCCCGGTCTGTGGTACAGTGAGAAAGTTGGCAATCAAAGACGACTACACGTGCATCTGCAATGTGCAAAGCAAGACTTAAGATCTGAAAACAAAACAAAACTGTGGTTTGGTTTTATGAGCAAACTGAAGAATGTAGTTGAAGTGGTTTCTTGTTGAATTATGGTCTTTATTATTATGCAATGCCTTTTTGTTTAATAGCGTTCACTTCTGAGACCCTGCCGTTGAAAATACCTATCTAAATTTTCGTCTTTCTAATTTTCCTTCATAATTCTATCCATCTCATTTTTTCACGTTTGCATTATCTGCCTCACGAAAAAGAGAGTTTATGTAACAACCATTTGGAGAGGACACATTAAAAAAAACAGACAATCATCAGGCAGTGATTATCTTCAGCTACTCTTTCACAGGGTAACACTAATACACAATGCAAGCCCCTCATTTAGACAACCCTCATCCATTATAAGCTCAGCCCAATATGTATTTCTCAACCTAAGTGTGATCGAAAGCATGATGGTGCTGAGGCACCCTGGAATTCATCCAACTTTGACCCACATCTCCCCTAAATTATAAATCTATACTTCATTTCTTGGGCAAGAAGCCTGGTTTCTGAGAGGCTGACAACTGATACGAGCACCTTTGATAGGTACTCAGTCAGTGATTGAACCAAATGTGCTCTTTATGCAACTGAACAAACCGAAGGAAGAAAAAAATGTTAGTGATGAAAGAAAGGCTGCGAGAAGGGGCAGTGACCTTTAGATAATCATCTGGGTTGAGAACACATTTTCCTCTCTTTTTCTAGAAAATAAGTATATTTAGTTTTTCATCTGACAG
>NC_056513.1:4524051-4538302 GCF_014905685.2 Nematolebias whitei | reverse complement strand
TCCACATTTATCCACTGTTAAATACAAAGTGTCTTTAGACCATTGGATGTAATACATGTTTACTGATACTTGGTACTAACAATTAAACATACATATGCTCACCCTCACACACAAACCCTAACATACTCCACTTCCTCTCAACAACCCCCCCCCCCCCCCACACACACACACACACACACACCTTGGTAAATAAGATTTTGCTTCACATAAAAAAAAATAAAAATAAATAAAATAATCTCTGTAAACTTTTATGATTTATTTTCAGCTTTTTTTTTTGTTTTATTTGTATACCACTCATCACTTATTTCTTGAAAAAGTAAAATAAAACAAAATAAACAAACCAGCATTTGTTGAATTAATCCCCCCCCCCCCCCCCCCCCCCATGTTTTAAACTCTACTTAAAACAATAGGAAATTATACAGTAGTAAGTTTACTTTGTATGCAAACAAAATGTAAAGTTAAACAAATAATATTTTAACTTTTCCCAATATTGGTGGTAGCATTATTTATGTATGTATTTATTTATTTACCCAAAATGTTATACAATACATGCATATGCATTTCTTTTTCTATTTATGAAGCGCATTACAGCTTTGCTCTTTTCTTCACTGTTGTTTGTTTTAGCATTTTGCAGCACTTTTATTTCACCTAAATGTATGCACATCAAAATGCATCATTTGAAAGGAAAGTTCAGCTCTTTAACTTCAAAGTTCTTTGTGCTGTGTGTAATGCAAATTTGTATATTTCAAACAGAAAACATAAGTGTGTTCTGTGGTTATGAATGTGCATGATACACACTGAACTGATCAAAGTTACCCTCAGATTTCCTACAGTTTTTAATCTCAGCGACAGTCAAACAAATATATTTCTTAAGGTCAAGCGTGTCTTGGTGTCTGTGTGTGTGGCTGACTGAAACCCACCCGGGCTGTAGACCAAGGGTCTCTCTTGTTCTCTCTATTGATGCTGATTGGGAAACAGCTCCAGGCAGCCTTCAGGCTGCGACTCACTCCAGGCTGTGATTTTTACTCTGTCATGTGGTTTTAATGTTCGAGTACGGGAGCACTTGGAGGGTCTAAATGTTTATGCATGCACATACGTTTACACATGTCACTGTGTATGCCCTGGTCAACAAAAACGACATATAGCCTCTAGATATAAAACCAAAGCCACTGTGGAAGTGTCTTAAAGTGGCATTCCTTATTTTAGACAGTCGGATGAGACTGCATAGTTTAACCTCCCAAAAATGAAGACATATATCAAAGACTTTCTGGAAAAAAAAACTTTTTTTGTTTCTTATTGGAATCATTTTCATCATCGTTTGATAAATGTATGGTTGCTTATTGTCCTTAAAATATAAGGATATATCCCATTTACTAGGATTACCACTAATCTCATTCAAAGATTTTGAGTACCCCCTTGGTTCTTCATTTTAAAGTCACACATCAGTTATTTCCACGACAAAATGGAACACTCCAATCCATCAAAATGATGAACGAATAACATGCTTAATGCTTTATTTTAAGTTTTTGGAAGCTGAAATCTGACACTTTTTTCAATCAACAATGAAAAAATCTATACCATTTTCAGGGATATGATCTTGTGTAAAAAAGTAACTCACTTAGGACGGAGGCAAAGGACACTTGTCCCCTGCCTACATCCATTCTCTGCAGGGCTGCTGGACATGGGACATGAAACTGTATGCACTGTGGAGAACTTTGTTGTCATTATACATTTGGCTTCCAGCTCCTTCTTTGGTCAGACTATTACACCAGCAACATAACGTATCTGATGACCGATAAAGTCCATGTTTAATAATCCAGGCATACAATCCAGCAATTTTCAGTCAGGTCATCTGGGCAGTTTCTTTTTTTGTGTGCTGAAATGTTTCACCTTCCATCCAGAAGGCTTCATCAGTCAAGGAAACACACAACACCAAACTGATTCTTCCCCCAAACAGCTTACTCCAAAGTGGAACAAACCAGTTATGTTGGTGCTAAGATGGTTTCTTTGGCACACCCCCTCCTCTGGTGCCGGCCCTCTCCCTCGTCGACAGTCATGTCAAACTGGTTCAAAACCAACAAAGTCCATGCTCAATAATCCAGCTGACTGAAAAAAGCTTAATTGATCATGGCTTGGAGTTCTACCTCTCCATCTTGCACTTCAGAACCCATTTTAAGCTGGATTTATACTCTAGGAGAAGAAAATAAATAAATATAAAATACAGCCATCTTTGCAACTGTTCCAGCAAAACATGAAGATTTTCAAATAGCAAAGACATTTTGGAAGGAGATAGCACAATTACTGAACATGGAAAAGAATGCAGAGATAGAACAGTGGCTGTCCATGGCTGTACTGACCAGAAGAAAGAACAGCTCAACCAAGCAGAGAATGGAAATGCTCCCTACGTTAGTTTGTGCACCATCTGTTGGAAATGATGGATTTCTATTTGTGACAAACTTGTAAATGTCAAATAATGTCTCAGTCTGTATAATAAAATACATTTATGGTAGTGTAGGGGAAATATACATGTGTAAGGGACAAAACAGTGGAGATCCTGGTTAGAAGAAATCCATTCTGGAGCTGGAGGGAGTGGTGAAAACATTCCTGAGTTGTCCTGATCTATGATCAATAATCCAGGTACATCTAATAAGGTTGATTCAGGTCTTCTGGACAAAATCCTTTTTTTTTTTTTTTTGTTGAAATGTTTCATCTTTTATCTGGACAACAACAGACTGAAGAACTGTTTGGGATAAAAGATGAAATGGTCCAAAAACAAAAATTACATCACACGCTTCGGATGTTATCAGCCATTAAATGGCTGTTATTAATTTTTTATCATGTCCATATGTAGCAGTCAGACTGCCCCTCCTGTACCTCCTAGTGGGTTTAAAGGTACGTTGTTAGCATTGTTAGCAAAGATAATAGGCTCTGTTTTTAGCTTTGTTAGCACTCATAATAGCTTCACGTGGTTAGGTTTAGAGTAAAGGGTCTGGCGGTTAGGTTTAGAGTCTTGGTTAGGTTTAGGCACAAGGGTAAGGGGATTAAGTTTAGGGTTGGTCCTCTGGGTCTCATGTAAGCTTAAGTTTAGGAAAAGGGTAACATAAGCAGGAAAAAAAAACAAAAAAATACACTTCCTGGTTTACCCCGGTGCGACGCTGCCTGTTATCAGCAATAATAACGATAATAACGTACCTTTAAACAAACTAGGAGGTAGGTGGGACAGTTTGACCGCTACATTAGGGATGATAACAACTAATAACGGCCATTTAATAGGCTGATAACATCCAAAGCCGCTCAATTACATCCAGAGGACCTGACTCAACCTTGTTAGACTTCCCATGAGGTATTTTCTAGAGTTCCTCGATGAGTATACAACATGTAGGTTGAAATGAACACTTACATTTACAGTATGTGAGGGAGAGCAGATTCCTTTTCTTCTCACAGAGTACAAATGAACTTAACTCTTTGCTGTGGCTGATTTCCTTGCAACCTCTTTATGGCAGCCATTTACCAGTGAAATCTGAAGGTATGTCTAGCTATACTGAACATCTGCAATGTGACAAAATTATAGATAATTATCAATTGATGAATTAAAAAACAACAACTTTTGAACATGTGAACATCTCAGCAGGATTGAGTTCGCAAAGGAAATGGGTAAGAAAGTAACAACTCTGCCAGCTTGGTGAAAATTAAAAGGGGATCGAAGAAACAAATAAAAGACGAAAGATGATGAAGCCATTGGAGTTTGAAGAAGGTTTAAATCAGAACCTAAGAATCACAGACAGGTGTTTAAACTTTGAGAAAAGCAGTATTTGAGGATGAAGGTCAAAGGATTAAGGTTTGTTGGAGCCGAGGGGGATTCACTTTCTTTGCCTCTGTCTCTTACTCAGACTGATTGAGCTTTTACTTGCAACTGCAGTCACTCACAAGAAGTTCAAGACAGGGTGAGATTCATTTCATCATAGGTCCACAGATTGATCTCAACTAAAGCTGTAACATTTTATCTTTGAAATCTTGTCAGACAAAATATTAAAACAGATACTGACTATCACTGGATTTCCACCATCAAAACTAATTTCATATTTATTTATTGATACAATGTTGCAGGCAGAATTAATAAGTGCACTGCTAAGTACTTTCAACTTAATTTCTATCAGGTAAATGTCACATTAATAAAAATAAAGAAAATAAAGAAAAAAAAAACATGATTGGCATATGTGTTCTAAAATTATAATTAGTTTTAAGTGTATTATTCACAAACACATTTGCATGCATATATTCCAGTTTGTAAAAGTGAATAAGGAATCTTCTTCATACACCAAAGTTACTCATGGAGTACCTCAGGGTGCAGTGCTTGAACCAATACCATTTACATTATATATGCTTCTATTAGGTAAAGTTATTAAACAGCATGGGATACTTGTTCATTGTTATGCTGATGATAATCAGTTATATTTGTCCATGAAACGCAATGAATCCAATCAGTTATTTAGACTACAAGCATGTCTTAAATACATAAAAAAAACATGTTTTTTTTTTTTTTGTTTGTGTTTTGGACCTGAGTATCTTAAGAATAATTTTTTGCTGTCTGTGTTATTTTTTTTTCATTTCTGTCCTCTCAAATCCAGCCGGTCGAAGCAGGTAACTGTTCTGCTGGAGGTTTCTTCCTGTTAGAGGTAGGTTTTTCATTTCCACTGTTGTCTTGTGCTAGCTCAGGACGGGAGACGGCGATGAAATGAAGACTCAACACAATCTGTTGGCTACCCTACCATATCTTAGATAATTAATGTTCATTATGTTTTCCTGTATATGAATGTTTCTGTTCATTGCCCTGAGATGACTTCTGTTGTGACTTCGTGCTTTATAAATAAACTGAATTGAACTGAATTGAAATTTAAGATGTGGGAACAAAGCCTACAGCTTTATATGTAATATGCAATGCTTTTCTTTTTTTTTTTCATGTTACTACAACTTTGTACAATACTTTCTTTTTTATTGACACTGACAAAATTGAAAAAAATTGAAAAAAAAGAGAAGTAACACAGTAATTCATCAATTTGAACATCATATTTTTTTTTTCCACCTTATGTTTACCTTTGATCAGATGTCTTAGTGTCGCAGCATGCAGACTTCAATTAAGGTTGAAAGAGCTATGGGAGTTTCAGCAAGTGCAAAGAAATGTGTGACTAGGGTGTGCGGCAAAACAAAGCACATCTAAAACAATACTCTATCTTTCAGGGAGCTTTCTATATTCTGCACACTCACAAATACTCACGCACATTCGCTCACGAATCTCAGGAGAGATGTAAGAAAAGCATTAGAGAGCCGTTTCCATTCACTTTCATCTCTTATCTCTTTTTAATATGTTCTCCTTTCTGGAGACTTTTTTCATGCTGCTCTAACTTTCTAAGCTTTTGTTCAACTGCCTTTAAATGTTTCTGAAGTATATTCTCAATCAATCAGTAAATTGTACCTTGTAAAGTTCGAAAGACCTTACAACTACAGGTTGTCTTTAAGATGTGCACAAACTCCCATAGCTGTGGTTTGAGTATGTGCGTGCACATGTTAGATCATGTCAGGTCCATGCTCTTGCCTTATCTTCTTCCTTTTCCTGCCCTGACTAACACAGCCGACTGCCTCATATCCATTAAGAGGTTCTCTGCAGCTTTATTTTGGTGCTAGGTGTCACAGTGCACTGAGCACTGGCCCGCGGGTGTATGTGTGTATACATCAAGCTATGTCTGCTCACATAGGAAAGAATGTGTGTTTAAGTGTGTATAAGTATGGGTCCATGCCCTTCAGACTGCACACGCTTCATTTGTCTGCTGAATGAGACCAGAATCTCTCACTATTCACAGGAGAATCCTGCTGAATTCTCTCTTTGCCAGGGTACTGCTTCAGTAAGCAATCTTAATGGTAAGCCAACATTTTGTGTGGCATGCATGTGCAGATTTGTGCAGGAATTTATGGCGTATTAAAGTAGATTTGTTCTAAAACTTCTCTGCTGCTCGTCTTTTTTGAGTTGGTGCATACGTGAACATGCACAGATCGTTTGAGCTACTTTGGTTGGGCGAAAATACATCAAAGAAAGTTTAAGGTCAAAAGGGCCCGAGAGAGGAAGATGAGAAGGCCAAGGGCAGAAATATAAAGAGAAAGTAAACTAATTCACCTTTTGCTCTCCTTATTTTTTTCCATCAGTACGCTCACTGCATGTTTCACACACTCTAATTTTCTTCCTTCATCTTGCCCTGCTCATTACCCATCTTCTTGATTTTCTGAACCTCATTTGCCTTTTTCTTTTGTACATATGTACACACATACTCACATTTCTTCATCAAAGTTGCTCACTAAGATCACCCATATAAATGCATAGGAATTTACTCTGGGGGAAACAGAGTTTGCTAAGCTGATGCTTGTTTTGATTTTCTAAATACCCACTTTTATTGCTCTCCCTGCCTTGCATGTGTAGCGTAGTCCTCAGCTCTTGCTGTGATGCTGTTGTGGTTGTGTTATTATGCCTAAATAGAACCCTTGCTGGGAAAATTGGCCAGAGTTCAGCACCGGGATGAATGACCAAAAAGACCTTATAATAGGCACACATAATGACCTGTGCATGTACAATTTTTTGACTGTTTGTATTTGTGAATATGTGTTCCCGCTTTGCTTTATTTGTGTGCGCTCATCTGTGTGTCTGTGTACACTTGATAATGATATCCATGAATTATGCATGTGGTGTGATGCTTTTCATTCAATTTCAGCTCTTATTTCCCCCCAAACAACATTACAAAGGCGGGTCTCTGGGCATTTGGCTGTAAATAAACTTGAACTAATAGACTTCAACTCTGGGCAACACCCGTCTACAACGCTCTCACCAGGGAGTGAACTTAACAAACTGCCTACAGGCACTGTACTTAGGTCAGCTCTTCCGCTTTGCTATTGACTTTTGGGGGCACTGGTGAGGTTAGGAAAGAAGATCAGAAATTGGTCCTTTTAAGGCAGTTTGTTTTGTTTTTGATTTTATTTTATTTGATTTTTTTTTTTTTGTATAAAAAAGTCTTTGCATTGAAAACAAACATGCCAGAAAAGGTATGTTTTTTTATTTTTTTTACATCAATTCTTTATTTTATTTTATTTTTTTATATCAATACAGACTTGTGTGTGTGCCTTCATTATACATTGATAATTACTGAAATCAATTAATTTTATTTGGATTGACTGTGGGCAGCACAGAGGCACAGTTGGTAGAGCTGTTTCCTCTCAGTGAGCAGTTTGTCCCCGTTCAAATCCCGGTCCAGGGACCTTTCTGGGTGGAGTTGGGTTTTCTCCAGGTACTCTGGTTTCTTCCCACAGAACAAAAAAAAACATGCATGTTAGGCTGATTGGTAACACTAAATTGTCCCTAGAGAGTAAGACAGTGAATGCTTGTTTGTCTTGTTTGTCTCTATGTGTCCCTGTGATGGACTTGAGACCTGTCCAGGGTGTCCCCGCCTCTCACACCAGTGACCCCTGAGACCCAAAAAGGAAGAAGAAGGTAAAGATAATGGATGGATTGATTGATTGTGTTTTACGTGCATAATAATAATAATCTGAATATCCACTTATCTGTTGTTTGGTCGTGGAGGCAACAGGTCCAGGAGAGAGACCCTGATATCCCTCTCCCCAGCCACACTTTCCAGCTCCTCCTCAGGGATGCCGGTGTGTTTCCAGGTCAGATAAATTACAATTCCTCCAGTGAGCTCTGGGTCTTACCCAGGGCCTTTTACCAGGGGGATGTGCCCAAAAAAATATCTAAAGGAAGACATCCCAGCAGCATCCTAATCAGATGCCCAAACCACCTCAACTGACTCCGTTTGATGTGAAGGCACAGCTATACTCCAGGCTTTCCCTGGACGGTGGAACTCCTCACCCCATCCCATTTTAGTGTGTACAAGGCTGCCCTGTACACCCTAAAAGGAAGTCAATTTTCATCGCTTTTATCCGGGATCTCATTATGCTGGTCATGATCTATAACTGGAACATAGACAGACCAGTACATCAAGAGCTTTGCTTTTCAAATCAGCACTTTCTTTACTATAACTGACCAAAGCAACACCCTGATTACTGAGGATGAGGCCCCCAAATTGTTGATGTATCTTCTGATCTATCTTACCCTCAGTCATAAACAAGACACTCACATATTTAAAGTCATCCACCTGACCGCTTCCGGTTAAGAACCATGGCCTCAGACTTAAGCCCCTTTTCCACCACTATTACTCAGCCCAGCTCAGATCAGCCTGGATTTGCACCGCACTTCACGACGGGTTCTGGAGGCGTGTCCAGAATCCAAAATCCTGCTAATGAACTTTTAATGAACTTTAGTTCACCGAGTGAGAGTTCTGCTATGAGTTAAACTCAAAGCAGCCTTCTTCTCAGATAATGTTAAATTATTATTTTTAAATATGGATGTTTCTGTTCAGTGCCCTGAGACGACTTCTGTTGTGTCTTGGTGCAATATAAATAAACTGAAATGAATTAAATCTGATGAACCAGATTCTACAAAAACATCTATATTTAAAATGTATAGTTTTCTTCATTATTTGATAAATTTACACTCATTGTGCCTACTTGTGTTGTTCAGTATGTTTTGTTTCTTGTATACATATTGTATTTTAGTGATTTACAGTGTAATTCTTGTTTTGTGATTTTTACATCTGTGGGTTAGAATAAAGTTGAACTAAAGGCTGCATCTCTTCTTCAAACATATTTGAGGGAAATATTCTTGAAAGATCCAATAATTTTGTATTTTTATTATTTTTCAGCTGAGTTAATTTAAATAACAGATTATTTAATAAAGTCAAAGTGAAAACAGGATTTCATGATAAAGCCGGCACCGTTTATTTATTTTAAATCTTCACTGATAAAAAAAACAACAACAAAACGTTTCCACCCTTCGTCCCGGTCCTCCCACCTGTCAGAGCTCGGAATCCGACCTTTGTGAGCACGCAAGGCCGGGGCTCGGGGTCCGGCCTCGTGTGCTTCAACGGGTCAGCAGCTTTTATGATCCTCTGTGGTGACCCCGCTCGCTCGAATTTTGTCATCGGTCACCAAACACAAAAAAGGCCTGGACTTCAGCATTAAACACGGTGTTGTCATCATTGTTTTTAAAATCTTAAAAATAAATCCAGCCGCTGCTCGGAGTTCCGAGAAATTGCAAATGGCGGATCGGTGAAAAGTTTCTGAGGGATCCAGTGACTCCTCCCCCTGACCAATCAGTGTCCTGCATTCACGTTTCGGTCCCGACTCAGCTCGAACGGTCCCACCAGAGAAGCGGGGACAAAAAAAGTTGCTGAATCAGCCTCGAATCAGCAAAACAAATACTGGTGGAATAGGAATCTTTCTGTGGCGGGTTGAGCAGCGCTGGGGCTGAGCAATAGTGGTGGAAAAGGCGCAATAAGGTTCCCATATCAGAAACCCTTTTCTCTACAAATAATAATAATAATAATAATGTATTATCATTTATTGTGCATGTGGGGGAGGGAGGTTGTGCACACACGATGACAAGCTTGTCCACAGGTGTGTGTCACATAGTTCAAGTTTCATGTTCTATTTTGTGTGAATTGCTGGGGGAGTTGGGGTAAGGGCGGTATGGTGCCATACATGACTGCCCATATCTCCCTTGTCTATGATCTGTGACCTTGCCCTCTCTCATCACTCGATGTTTGTGACCGCACAGTGGCTCAGAGCACTGCTCCTCTTTTCATGTCTTCCCCTCTGTCCCTCCCTATCCTCTTCTCTCTGTTTTGTTGTGCTTCATTGCTCATCAAGTCCCCTAAGCTCCTACGTTTAGTGCCTTGGGCATCCTGCTCTGCACTTGTGACATTGGAGGTGTATATGTTTGGGTGTGTCATGCATTTGTGTAAATGCATGTACATAGTTGGGTTTGAGGCCTTGTGAGTCAGTCATATGATTTTGCAGAAGACAGTTACCTGGAGCTATGCTTAAAGCTATATAAATCATTTTGTCATTGCTATTTGCTCTCAGAAGAATTTATTTTTATTTTTTATTTGTTTATTTTTCCTGGGTGCATGTAACTGTGTTGGTGATATAGTGGTGAATATGTCTGCTGAGTGTCTGAGTCACTTCTCTGTCATAGCATTAGATCAAAGTAGCCACACGCATGCCTTTTTAAAGTTTCACATGCTAATTGTGTCAAGTCAAATTTATTTATAAAGCACATTTAAAACAGCAGCTGTGACCAAAGTGCTTGTGTGGGTCAGACTTGATCAAAAGTGCAGATTGTTTTTATTCCAATATGTACGTCATCCTTTGAATAGTTTACCTTTTCAAATGTGGACCGCTGAGACTATTTTTAAATCGATTTTCAAGACCGATATTTGATCTTTGGCATTTGATTTGAACATAACTAGAAATTAAATGGAAACAATAGTTTTTTGGCGTGTTATGTTTATTATTTTTGTTTGTTTGTTTAGTTTCCTTGTTTTTGTTTTAGTGGCAGTTCCACTTTACTTCAAACTGGGATCCTCTACCAGAGGTCTGGGAGTTTCAGGGTTCTGTTCAGTGTCTCAGCTGTTCCTTGGACTGCACTCTTCTGCACAGAACGCTCCGAGGTTGTTCCTGGGTTCTGTTGGAGACACTTTTCCAGTTTGGGGGTCACAGCACCAAGTGCACCAGTGACTACTGGGACGACTGATGCTTTGACACTTCCCAACTGCTCTATTGCCTCTTTCAGCACTTGGTATTTGTTGATATTCTAATGCTCATTTCTTCCTGATGTTGTAGTCACTTGGGATTGCTTAATCAATAACCACTGCCTTCTTCTACGTATTGCTTGTCGATCACAACATTTGACTGGTTACCCATCGCCTACTTGTGCGTCTGGATCTGGAAGTCCTACAGTATGTTAGTTCTTCCATTTTCCACCAGCCTTGGTGGTGTGTCACACTTTGACTGCAGAACCTCCAGTCCATACTCAACCAAGTGGCTGAAATACTGTAATATGCAGGAGCATTTGTGCTATGACATTCCACATCTGCTTTGCCAGCCTGAATCTTATACCCTGCTATTATGTGTTGGACTGTCTCAGGGCCATCTTTGCACAGCCTGGATCTTAGGTCTTGTCTGGTATGGCAGACCAGGACCTCTATTACTCTTGTGCTACAAGCCTATTTTTGTGCTGCCATGGTTAGTGCATCTGTGCTGCCCTTCAGTCCAGCCCTCTCTAGTCACTAGTGGTATTTTTTTGTTATTTACATCAGCCACTTCCTTAATCTGCTGGTGGCACATGCTCTTCCCATGATATCCTGAGTCATGCTCAATAATCCTGGTAGAAAAATCCAACAAAGTTAAGTCAAGTCCTCTGGACGGTTTATTTTTGTTGAAACATTTCGCCTTTCATCCAAAAGGCTTCCTCAGTCTGAGGAGCTGCAACAAACTCGTCCAGAGGACCTGCCTTAACTTTTTTAGACTCTTTTCCATCATTTTGTTCCTCCTCGTCCACATTGGGTTTCTGCTGCCCAAGACATCCGCCTAGTTGTTCAGCACTGGGGGTTGTCCTCCTGATGTTTTCCTGTTCAAGTGACTCTTATGCTGACCTCCCTCCTTCCTCTTCGTCTCAAGGTTCTGGACCTGGGGTGACATCCTCTGTTTATTGTGCAGAGATGTTTCAGCTTAATATCTGTGGCTTCTATCGTCTCCTCAGACAAACTCTTTTGACAGTTGGGTATCTGATGACAGACAATGTGTGCATGTTGGTGGTCTTGACTTTGTTCTTACCATTTAGCTGACTCATCAGGACCTGCCTTACTCTTTTTAGGTACCTAATTTTGGTTTTATATACATGTATATAAAGCATATATACATATGCAGCCTTGTCATGACTGTCATTTTCCAATGTTTTGTGGTAGACCTGAGCATCTGCAATGTTGCCTTCAAGTAGTTCACTTCCTTCCGTTATTTTTCCATTGCCTTTTTTAGATACAATTCTCCATTTATCCAGTCTGAATGACATTTCTTTGACCTTGCTTTATATCCACTGCTGTACATCTTCAGAGTGCTAATGCACACTTGAATAAGGTGGTAACACTAGTTGACAGTTCTGAGAGTAAACCGGGGTTATCTTCATGAGCGAAGCTGATCTAAAGTACAAGAGTGCACAGTTTCTCACACAACTTCAACACATGTGTCTTTTTTGTTTGTTCCTTTGACTTTAATGAAAATATGCTGTGTTTATATATGGAATGGTTTATTGAGTATCAGAGCGTGTACTTAATTTTTGAACAATTTTAGAGTTTGCAGATTGGCTTGACTGAAAAAAAAAGAGATTTTTACTTTTCCTTTTTAAGCTTGTTGTTACACAACGTAGTATCAATGTGAGTTAAGGAAGTAAAACAAAAGAAAAGTACTTCAAGTAATGAAGCTGACAGATGTTAACAGATGTTGGAGCTGTGACACTACAAATTATGTGGGTTTCGCCAACCGTGGTTATCATCTGTGTTGCAACGTTTAAGATTTGTTAGGGTTATGTAACAGATGTGTGAATCATTGGCCAAACATAAACAAACTGCAACTGCAGTGATACAAATGTCAAGTTTTACATTATAATACAAGTACTTAAAAAAAAAAATCTAACTCAAAAAGTGCATGTTTATCTCTTTGCAGCATATTTTATTGTATCATCTAATGGATTTAACTTTGACAATATAAAAAATATATCAAAAACAAAAGGTTTGATTTACATATAGACTGGATAACAACTAAAGTGTAATCAGAATAAATTGATTTAAAGGTAATAATTTTATCTGAGGAGGAGTTCATGCATTGCACCGCGAGCAGTCTACAGCAATAATCTTTACTGTGGGTTGGATGTAGCTTCTAAAATAAAAAAAATAAATTAATTAATTAAAAAAGGAGATTTAATTTCACATTTGTGCTGATGAGCGAGAGCAGAGCCAAGGACTCACGAGTAATAACCATTTCTGCAAAAAGCTGACGTTAGTTCTCTTAACAGGGTGGCTGGGCTGAAATCTGTGATTTAGTCAAGTTTGTTAATATGTTCAGAGGAAGGGATGAAGATCTACCACTGACTTGGAAGTCACACGATGCTTATGGTTTCTTTAAGATACATTTAATTATTTAATCCTCCATTAAAGCTTGTTAAAATTTCTGGAAAAAAATATTAGGGTCTTACTTACCGTGTAGTAAAACATAAGTATCAATATATCTAATGGAGGAGATTTTTATTTTTATTTTTTTTCCAATCCCTAAATCTCCCAAAAAATGATAACAATCCAAAACACTGCATAAATATTCACTTTATAAATAGGTTTACTTAAATTCTTATGTCATTTTATTTTATTTGTTAAGAAACATTGGCTGTCTGTCATGTTACTGTTTATTTATTTATTATTTGTTTTTCTGTTTTTAAAGACCGTTAGTGTGCAGTTAGTCTTAAACATTTGCTTTATGTGTCTGAGGAGATTTTGAATCTGAGGATGAATATTGTAATTTTTTGTGATTTTTGTTTTTTTCATCCACTTCTCGATGGCGGTACGTGCAGCTGACTGACTGAAAGCCTGTTGAGCAAACACATTTATTTCTGTGACAAAGCCGGACAACACATTGAAAGAATGAACATTTTATGAATCATTCAACAAAACTCTCCGCTGTGTGAATGTTCAAGCAGAGAAGGCAGTTGTTTGGGTAGCTGTGCTCTCGATTCACAATATGGACAGGACACTGTTTTTCCAGTGGTGATAGTTTCCAATACATCTATACATTTTTATTTTATTTTATTTTGCTTATGTAATCAAAGATTCAATCAACGGTTTGATTTATGTTTTACACAGACTAACGCATGATTCTAGAAAAACAAGCAGAAGCAGAATTTGAATGTGTTTTTTTTTACAATATATTGTTTGCATTAGTGTGCATTGTTGGAGAAATGGCCTGGGTCAGTGGTTCCCAACCCTGGTCCCTGAGGAACACCATCCTGCATGTTTTAGTTGTTCCATTGCTCCAACACACCTGATTTGAATGAAAGTGTGATTAACAGGTTTCTGCCTAACTTAAGGAAGTAATTAAACCATTGAACCAGGTGTGTTGAAGAAGAAAAACAACTAAACCATGCATGATGATGTTCCTCAAGGACCAGGGTTGGGGACCACTGGCCTGAGTGATCACATGGAGATTCATTTGCCTACCAGGAACTCTGCTCTGCAGGTATCTGCAGGTCACACATATACAAGTCACCAAG
>NC_056513.1:4511444-4523651 GCF_014905685.2 Nematolebias whitei | reverse complement strand
CATCATTCTCTAGACCATTCCACAATCCAACTCCTTGGATTGAGGTAGACCTTCCCTTCAGACTAGTTCTGAATTTTGGTTTGACAAATATCTCTATCCCCTTAAGATTATAACAACTTTGTCTTTTAACAAAATTTCTTTGGATATTTAATGGTAAGGTGTTATTTTGAGCCCTATACATAACTGATAAAATATTGTAATCTACCAAATCATGGAACTTCAATAAGTTCAGTTGATAAAATAATGTGCTTGATGGGTGACTGTAATGCTTTCTGGGGATAATTTTTACAGCTCTTTTCTGTAAAATAAAAATAGGTTTTGTAAATGTTTTACACGCTTTCCCCCAAACATCAATGCAATAGATTAAATGTGGAACAATGATTGTGTTATACAACATGTACAGAGCTTTATCATTTAATAATTCCCTGACTTTGTATAGTACTGCAATATATTTAGATATTTTTATTCTTACAGAATTTGTGATTTTTCCATGTTAGCTGTTCATCAATGATTACACCCAAAAATTTCATCTCATTAACTCTACAAATCTCAACACCCTCAATTTTAAATGGATCATCAACAGTTCTCTTTTTGTTACTAAATATCATGTATTTAGTTTTACCTAAATTTAACGATAATTTATTAAGTTTAAACCAAGTTTGTATTTGATCAAATTCTGTCTTCATCAATTCCAACATCCGTTTTACATCTTTACCCAAACAAAAAAATGTGGTGTCATCTGCAAAAATGACACATTTGAGGAGTCCTGATACATTCACTAAGTCATTCACATATAAAATAAATAATTTGGTCCAAGTACAGAGCCTTGAGGAACTCCACAAGTGATATTGCACAGGTCAGATCTTACACCATTTATTTGTACAAACTGTTTCCTATCTTTTAAATAGCTAGATACCCAGTGTAATGCTGGTCCTCTTATACCATATTTATTCAATTTTTCAAGGAGAATAGTGTGGTCAATAGTATCAAATGCTTTTTTAAAATCAACAAAAATACTAACACAATACTGTTTTTGATCGACAGCAGTAGTTATTTGTTCTATTAATTCCATGAGAGCCATTGATGTAGAGTTTTTTGCTCTAAACCCATACTGACTGCTACTTAGAATGTTTTGTTTAGTAATAAATTTATCTAATCTGGTCACAAATAGGTTTTCTAGAATTTTTGAAAACTGTGGTAATAAGGATATTGGTCTATCATTATTGAACACACATTTATCAACATTTTTAAAGAGAGGAGGATGAATTATATTTCCAGCACTAGTTCAAATAGTACACATCACATATTCTTTTTTTTTTTGTTTGTTTGTTTGTTTTCACCTTTCGAGCAGAAAGGGGCAGTACGATATTTCGAGGAAGAGGAAAAGTGTTTTGTTTTGAGCTAGCATCTTTGGATTGAATCGTCATGTCTGCATTCCTGTTTTAAATTTTGTGTTCAAACTAAAAACACAATGGCACATTGGAAACAATTCAACACAAGATGCTTCTTTATGATTCTTTTTTTTTTTTTTTTTTTTTACTCATATCCTGTTGGTGATGATATGCAACTCAGGAAGCATTAGGACTCACCGTCAGCCCTCGGGCGTATGCTATTATGGTTCCCAAGTGAAAAAAACTACTCATACTCTGGTATTCTGCCCCTGAACAATATGCATATTGCTCACAGGAAGTCATTTCAATAATTTTGAAATGTTTTTGATACTGCTCATAGAGCTTAGCCTAAGCAAATAAGGCATGCTGTTAAAAATTCCTTGCATAGAAAAACCATTACCACAGGTAAAATAGCTGAGATTTATGAAAGCAAACCGCTGCAAGAAAGGTAGTCCTCTGCTTCAATTGTTATTCTGATTGCTTTTTATTTCCACTTTGCAACTCTGTTTCGATTTCAGTGACAGCTCGATTGCAACATATATCTTTACACAAATACAGATCATTCTCCTAATTTCTCACCTTTCTCCAACCCTGCCAACATTAGACTGTTATTCCCGTCACACTTCTCCATCTGGGAGATAAAAGACCCAAATATATCCCTATTGCAATATTGATCATATTGGTCCTGCCTTTGAGGACAACAAAGCCAATAAATAAATAAAAAAAACAATTCCAGAAAGCCATGCCACAAACTTTATTTGCACTATTCTGGTCCATTTGTCAGGATCAAGTTGAAATACAAGATAAAGCAGCAGATTTATGAAGGGACTTAAAGTTTTCTCTGCGGTTTTCATAAACCATAAAGCGTGTCACTGAATCCTCTTATGTGTAACGTGTCAGGTGGGATCTTCTGGCATCAATCAAAAGAATGAATTATGTTAAATCTAGATAAGCCTTTTGTAGGCAGCATTTTAAAGAAAATAGTTTTTCTGGGTCACACATTTTGATAAACAATAAAAGGGATGAAATAGTCGAATATAAGGTGATGAATGATGAGCTGATACACAAAATAGGAAACAAACATTTGTTCATATTCTATATTTTGTCTTTAAATACACATTAAGTAGTGCTCTACTGTAGACTTATGGGACAAAGAAAACTATTCCACTATTAGATTCATTTTGACTCTTCACAACAATGGTTCTGGCTTTGACCCATAACTACAGTACCGTTTTTTTTTTTTTTAATTTTTTTTTTTATCAAACTTATGCCTTTTATATTCCTTTAAAACTTTTTTTTTTTGTTCCAAGGGAGAGAAAAATAGTTAAATGCATTTTCTTGCTCATTTTACACAAAGACTTACTGAAAATGTGGTTAAAGTTTAAGCTACTGTATTTTTAGCTCTACAAGTTGCAGGTTTTTGCATAATTTATGTCCTGCAACGTATATACCGAAGCAACTTATTTATGGATTTATTTTTCTCCAATAAACCAATTTGTGGCTGAGATATGACCGTTTTCATTAATGCTGACTGAAAATATTGAACACTACAATTTCCAGCTACTAGATGGACATTAGTATGGCATGCCGTTCTATCATGTAATAGGTAAAAGTCACTGTGGTCTGCCTGGAGCAACCATCAAATCAGCTTCATTTCGCTGCACCGCCTTGGTGAAATGAAGCTGATTTGACCATTGAAGTGCATTTATTAAAGAAAAGTTTAACTGAGACACACCTTTTGGTATAAAGTCGAGCAAACACATCATTGTTTTTAAGTGTTAATCTTGTTAAATTTTAAAGAAATGCTAAGCAAGTCGCCCTCTGCGAGTTCATGTTTCCGCCTTTTGGCTTTGAAAATGCAGCTGATTTGACCGTCAAAGTGCATTTATCAAGGAAACGTTAGACTGACACACAACTTTACAATAAAGTCGAGTAAATAAATAATTGTTTTTAAGTGTTAATCTTGTTAAATTCTTGTTAAAGTCCTCCCGTGCACGCTCCTGCGGCTGCCATTTGGCAGCCAATCGATTTTTGGCACAACACCGGCCCACATTTCCAGGTTGTCAGCGCAACAAATGCAACGCGTCAGTGGTGACGCATAACAGATGAGATGTATTCGGCGAAAAAACATATTTATGGATTTTCCACCTCATTAAGACATTTTTGGACTGATGCCATTTATAAGGCAGTGCAACGTTTATTGTGTAAAATATAAGCCTCTCTTTTGTGAATGAGTCCCCAAGGTTCAAATGGGATTAACCTATATACATAAAGGTTGAATGATTTTCCTTTTTTTATTTAGTATTTTAACAGTAACACACTTATTTTATTTTATTATTGATTTATTATTTGTTTATTTATTTTTGGGTCCATTGACTTTTTCTTTGAATTGATTTTAAATAATTGTGTAAAAATGGGTTTTAGCTTCAGTTTTTTTTGTTTTTTTTTCTCCATTGTGTTCACTATTTTGGAATTATCAAAAAAAAAATATATATATATATATTTGTGAATTATTATTTTTGGACAATTGTGTGTAGGTTTCAGACCAAAATCAGTGATTGTGTGTCTTGCCTTATTTATTATGTAGATTGTGTTTATAAAAAAAAAATAAGAAAAAAAAACAACAACTTTTTTTTACTTATTTAATTTAATTTATGTACATAAAAAATGAGTTTTGTGGACAAAAGTCTACATTTTCCCCAAAATAGCCACTGTATAAAATTATGTAAGATACATTTTGTTAGTAAAATCTGAAAAGATGGTAAGATTATTGTCTGGACCAGCTGTATGAATTTCAGGCAAACATGCCTGCCATAACTGATATAACAACTAGATTTGAATAAACAGTAATAAATAAAAAAATAAAGCAACATACAACTATTGTTGTACAAAAACATGCATACGTAATTACCTTATTAATTAATTTTATATATTTTTTCTAGTTAGGGTTTGAATTATTTGTTTACCTTTTTTGCTTTAAGCACTTTGTGGGTAGACAAGCATGTTTAAAGTCCAATGTCTTAATTAGATATGTACAAACCACAGATGACTATGGATTATTCTTCTTAATCACAGAATAAACTCAAAGTTGAGCTTAGATGAATGACTAGAATCACTCGTAAATAACAGTTTGCTCAAACATTTTGCTGTATGCTGATCATTTGTAATGACTGTTTTGTTCTTTACGTCTGTGACGGTGAAACCTGTTGCTCGTAGAACTGCACATCTTTGCTCCTGACTTGAACTCTCATCTTTTTGCAGAGTTACATAACTAATTCTATCTTATAGGTGAAAAACTTCCATGAGGCAATTATTTCAGATATTCATTTAAAAATGAATAGTGACGAGCAGTCGGGCTATAATTGGACGTTATAGTTTTAAGACAGGCTGTTAAGGTCTAAGAAGTTCCATAAGAGAAGGTCAGCAGAGGTTCTTTGGTCTAATATTATCATTAAAAGAAGTTTCCATCAAGTAATCTCTAATCTTTTTTTTCTTCAAATAGGTTATACAAAACCCTGCATCACACAAAAGACCTTTTAGTTGCTGCAGTTTAATGTCTCCTTAACAGTATGATTCTAAAATCTATCTTGGTGTTTGACTTTGATGTATCACACCTAGTTTCACCATCTCACCTCTCGTTCAGACTCTTCTCACCTCTTGCCAAATCCCCCCACATGCCCCCCATCTTGCCTACACAGACTGATGATCTTTCTCACCTTTCACTTTCTTGAACGGCACTGCAGGACGTCTCCCAGAGCAGCTTTTATTTTAACCTTGCTGATTCGTATCCTGCATTTTAACCGTGACTCCTCTAACCTTTCGCCAGCAGCTTGTTGAGTCATCATTTGCACCACCCTGTCCCCAGCTGTGGTCCACCGACATGTTGCTGTACAAGTTTGACATCTGTCAGAAATAAATATCTGCTTTAGCCGTCATCATTTGATTTAAAGCTAATCTTTTGATAATCATGTTCATATTTAATTAAACGTCTTTAGTTGCACTGGTTTAAATTAATAAAAATAACAGTTGAGTATTTTGGGCATAAATGTATTAAAGAAAAATACAACACAAATAATTTTGTGCAGGAAGTTCTGGGTATTAGATCACACAATTTATTTTAGTCTAAGTAAATTTATTTGGCTGCATATGGTCACAGTTAATCTTAATTAATACAATTTTACAATGAGAAATGAAAAGAAAAATCAGATACCAGTTTAGAAAAAACGTATTTTGTACAAACGGTTTTATAAATAACAGGGGCTTCCTAACATACAAATACTAAACACCGGTTTAAATATTTCTGTAAAATTCTCCAAATTTTAGTACCATTTTGTATAAGTCACACGTTTTTGCATAAATTAGCATGCATGTGATGTATCCAGCAAAGTGACTTATTTATTTATTTTTATTATATATATATTTTCTATATTTATAATCCAATTTTTGGCTGAGATCTGAAGATTTCATTCATTCTGACATGGACATTATTGGGCAATTCCATTTTCAGCCGCTAGAGGGCCCTTGAGTGATATGGCAAGCCAAGTGCCTCATTAATAGGTAAATGCAGCTATTAATGAGACACTTGGCTTGCCATAGAGGCCACCATCATCTTGATTCGAAACTCCTGGAGCAAATGTCAAATCATCTGCATTTCGCCGCGACGTCCAGGTGAAATGCAGCTGATTTGACCATTAAAGTGCATGTATAAAGGAAAAGTTCAGCTGAGACAAACCCCTACTATAATGTCAAGCAAACAAATAATAGTTTTTAGGTGGTTATCTTGTTAAATTTCAAAGAAATGCACAGCGAGTCCTCCCTCTGCGCACTCCCGCAACCGCAGATCAGCTTTTGAAATGCAGCTGATCTAACCAATATACTGCATTTATTGAGGGAAAGTTAAACTGAGACACAACTTTGCTACAATTTTGAACAAACAAGTAATAATTTTTAAGTGTTAATCTTGTTAAATTCTTGTTAGTCCTCCCGTGTACGTTCCTGCGGCTGCCATTTGGCAGCCAATCAAATTCTGGCACAACACCGGCCCACGTTTCTGGCCCTGTGATGGACTTGCGACCCGTCCAGGGTGTACCCCGCACCTCGCACAGTGATTGCTGTTCATGGGTATTGGAGACCCCCGTGACCCAAAATGGAAGAAGCGGGTAAAAGATAATGGATGGATAGCTGGATGGATGGATTATTATTATTATTATTAAGATATGTAATTGCAGCTGTACATCTAAGCTGCCTCTAAACAGCTTTGCATTACAATTAGCAGTGTGTGAAAACCAATAAATATTTATATATTTATAAATAAATTTTACTTTTATGACTTATTCATGATGATGACAATCAAAAAAATAAGATTTTGTCAAAAAGTATGTTTTAAATCAATGTTTGGGACAAGGTCGGCACAGTGGCTCAGTTGGTTGAGCTGTTGCCTCTCAGCAAGAATGTACAATAATTGAATCTGTAATTGACAGTCAGTTATTTTGTTTGTTTTGTTTTGAGATGCAGAATTCAACACATGGCTGGAGATAGCAAGAAGTCAAAACATCTGTTTGTTCAGTAAGTATACCTTTTATAATGAAATTCAGAATAGATTAATTACATTTCATCATGATGAAAGTTAAATGCTAGGGTAAACATGGCTGGTCATTGAAAGACATTCATGAGAATGAAATGGAGACAGACTGAGAAGACATACTGAAGTCATTTGTAAGTGGCTGGTAACAGAAACTAACATACATTTTAATATTTTTAATTTATTTTTATTTTGTTTTTTTACAAAGAAGCCTGACTTTTGTCAACAGCTTTGATTTCATTTATTTGGCTACACTCAGACATACAGTCTCGCCACTGGTAACAGGTCAATAGTCAAGGCAAGCAAATTAAGTTAAGGTTCCTGTTCAGAGTCAGGCTTTCTTTGTACTGAATACACTCTGACAAAAAAATACATTTCAATGAAAGTAACTGGATTCAACTGTCAGTGAATGTAAGACATGCAAGCAAAGAGAGCCAGCAAGTAAAATGACAAGATGGTTGGAGAGCACAACTCAAAGAAGACAAAGCTTGGAATCGGATAAACCGATGGAATAAGTAAGAATAAAACTGGTCAGCATAACAATATGTGAAAAAAATCAGTTAAAAAGCAAAGTTGTTCAAAAAGCCATGACAAATAACATAAAATAACAAAACAACAAAACTAAAATTAAGTAGTGTATCAGTATTATTGTTTTATTTATTTATTTATTTATTTATTTATTTATTTATTTATTTATTTATTTATTTATTTATTATTATTATTATTATTATTATTATTATTATTATTATTATTATTATTATTATTATTATTATTATACTATGGATAAAATATGTTGATATGACATAGAAGGGTCAAATCATTGGCATGCATCAAACAGGGAAAACATCTAAGGAGATTGCAGAAACTACTAAAATTGGGTTAAGAATTATCGAACGCATTATTAAAAACTGTAAGGGTAGTAGGGACCCATCGTCTTCCAGGAAGAAATGTGGCTGGAAAAAAAATTGTGAATGATAGTGATTGGCCCTGTGATGGACTTGCGACCCGTCCAGGGTGCACCCCGCACCTCACACAGTGATTGCTGGACATGGGCACCAGCGACCCCCGTGACCCAAAATGGAATATGCGGGTAAAGATAATGGATGGATGGATGGATGATAGTGATTGGTGATCACTTTTAAACATTTGGTGAAATCATATTAAAGAAAAAAAAACAACAACAGTAACACTCAGGGCTATGTTTAATAGTGAAAGTGAGAGCATTTCCACATGTACAATACAAAAGGAACTCAAGGGATTGGGACCGAACAGCTGTGTAGCCTTAAGAAAACCACTGATCAGTGAGGCTAACTGGAAAAAAAAAAAAAAAGGCTTAAATTTACTAGGGAGCATAACGATTGAACTCTGGGGCAATGGAAGAAGGTCATGTGGTCTCATGAGTCCAGATTTACCTTGTTCCAGAGTGATGGGTGCATTAGGGTAAGAAGAGACGCAAGTGAAGTGATGCACCTATCATGCCTGGTGCCTAGTCGTCAATGCAAGATCTTAGTGAAAAAAAATGCAACACTGGATGGAAATAGATCTTGTGACATTGCAGAAGCATATTGAAACAATGCCACAGTGAATGTATGCCATAATCAAAGCTAAAGGTTGTCCAATGAAATAGTAGTGTGTGAACTTTTTTTGGTGGCAACTTTTTTGGGGCCATGCAGTGTAGCAATTCCAAAAAAACTCTTACGGATAGAAAAGAGCAAGGAGCTCAGTGTTCCTTGGCTTTGTAGCCTTGGCCCTTGATGAGGCAAAAGCTCTTATGCAGCAGGAATTCAGTCAGTCCTTGGATAAAAAAACTCCAGAGTAGACGCAAGGGGATTCTGGCAAACCATCAGGTGGCTGAGGAGGAGAAAGTAATGCTTTTTCTAACACTGTGTTCAGTGAAAATGTAGTGCTGTTGACCTCAACCAGTTATATTGTCAGGAGGTGGAAGGAATACTTCTAAAATCTTCTTAATCCCACCTGTACATCTTCCATGGAGGAAGCTGATTTGGGAGACTTTTGACTGGTCTGTCCATAAATGTAGCTAAGCTTGTTGAGGTAGTTAAAAAGCTCCATGGTGGCCGGGATCCAGGGGATTACAAGATCAGCTGTGAATTCCTTAATGCTCTAGATGTTGTGGGGCTGTCCTGGTTGACACAACTTTGTAACATTGCATGGACATAGGGGACAGTGCCACTGGATTGGAAAACCGGGGTGGTGGTTTCCCTCTTCGAAAATGGGGACCAGAAGGTATGTT
The DNA here is from genome assembly GCF_014905685.2 of Nematolebias whitei. Lineage (NCBI taxonomy): Eukaryota > Metazoa > Chordata > Actinopteri > Cyprinodontiformes > Rivulidae > Nematolebias > Nematolebias whitei. The sequence goes on along the minus strand of NC_056513.1, from coordinate 4,514,428 downwards.
CCAATTATAGGGTCATCACTCTCCTTAGCCTCTCTGGTAAGATACAGTATATTCACAAGTACTGGAGGAGCAAGTCTGATCATTAGTCAAACCTCAGATCAAGGAGGAACAATACAGGTTATGTCATGTCTGTGTAAAACTGGACTAGCACTTTAACCTCAATAGGGTCTTGGGGGGGGGTCATAGGGATTTGCCCATCCAGTCTGCATGTGTTTTGTGGACTTGGAGAAGGCATTTGGCCATGTTCCTTGGGTAACACTTGGGAAACTGTAGGGGGTGCTCCAAAAGTATGGGATTTGAGGTACTACTGGCTGTTTGGTCCATATACAAGTGGTGCAAGAGTTGACTCCATTTACCAGCAGTAAGGGTGACCTCTTCAGGGTGGGAGTTGGACTCCTCCAGGCCTGCCCATTGTCAATGATTTTGTTCTTAACTCTCATGGACTGAATTTCTCGGTGCAGCTAGGGAGCAGAGGGCATCCGGTTCGGTGGCCTCAAGCTTGCAGTTTTTGCTTTTTGAAGATTATGTGGTGTTGATGTCATTGTGCTGGTATCTTCAGCTCTCACTGGAGTTCACAGATGAGTGTGAAGCAGCTAGGATGAGAATCAGCACCTCCAAATCTGATGTCATAGTCCTCAGTTGGAAAAGGGTGAATTGCTGTCTTTGGGTTAAGTGTGAGGTTCTGCCTCAAGTGGAGGAGTTCAAGTATCTTGGGGTTTTGTTCATGAGTGAGGGAATAATGGATTGTGAGACAGACAGACAGACTGATGTGGCATATGCAGTATTGCAGACTCTGTGCTGGTCTGTTGTGGTCAGGAAGGAACTGAACTACAAGGCAAAGCTCTAGTTTTACTTGTTTATCTATGTTCCTACCCACACCTATGGTCAAGAACTCTTGGAAGTGACATGAAGAATGAGACTGCAGATACAGGTGGTTGAAATGAGTTTCCTCTACAAGGTAGCTGGGCTCTCTGTTAAAGATGGGGTGAGAAATTCAGTTATCTGTTAGGGACTTAGTGTAGAAGTGCTGCTCCTTCACACTGAGAGGAGCTAGTTGAGGTGGTTCGGGCATCTGGTAAGGATGCTCCCCTGGGTGTCTCCCTAGGGAGGTACTTTGGGCATGTCTGACTGGAAGGAGACCCTGTGGAAAACCCAGGACACACTGGAGAGAGTATGTCTCTTGGTTGGTCTTGAAATTTTTCCTCCCAGGCTCTCATTGAGGTGGCAGCTTCTGTTTCTCCCCCCCCCCCCCCCCCCACACACACACATTTTTTCCTTCTTCCTGCTCTGCTCTCTGTCTGTCTGAAGCGCCTGGGTCTCATCTCCCGAACATAAATTAAGACGAATATGGATTTGGTATCGTGGGCGTTCAACTCTATTGATAAGATTTTTTCATCAAAGCGACAAGGTCCTGGGGAAATGGCATGTCCAGCTGAGACTCACGCTGTGGGGTACATCATGGATTCGTGGGGAGTGTGGCAATCGATGTGCATTACAGTACTGTCTCTAGAGGATGTTGAAGACTTTTACATATTTGGACTTATGATAGCAGGGACTCTGCTTTTTGGCATCGGAGGGGCTCTGTTTTATCGACTTTTGAAGAAGACAGCGGGATCAGTTTTGGCCATGGAAAAGATTCCGAGTCAGTGTGAATGTCTGGTCCTCACTGTGGGAACTTTATATCGTCTGGTCTACGAGCTTAACCGTAAGGTGGAGGCAATTGAGAATCGCAGACCACCTGCGGCTTCTGGGACTCGTCAGCGTGGTGGGTTCGACCTTGAAGTAGACTCATAGCATGGATCAGTGAAATTAAAGCAAACAAAAAAAAGTCCTTAACAGTTTACAATTGGAGCTATGAATTTAACAAAAGAAAATCAAAACTACTTAACAGATGAATAAAATCAGATACTATATTTTCCTCATTACGTTCATAAATAATAGCTTTCTGGTAAAGCTTAAGTTTAAATTGCATCACTTCACAATAGTACATTGCCATGTCTAAAACTGATGTGGAAATGCACACTCTTCTTTGTCCATTTGTTGGTTAGGAAACCAAAACAAACACATTAACAAAACATTTAAGGGGTGAATACTTAAATTTGTATTGCTGCTGTAAAAAATGGTGAAACAAAATGGAAAACTCACAGGAATTTGGCACATTTTGTGAAACAATTAGATGCATTGTTCAAGAAGGCAATGTGTTGCCAACATAAAAAAAAGCCTTTTGACTATTTTTGTTTTATACAAATCCTCTGAAAAGCTTCTTTACCTGCATGTGTGACTTGTCTCATTAGTAGGCAGAGGGCAGATTTAGTGGAAGGCTTGTCCATCCTGATACCGTCATTATCAGTCAAATGAACTGCCCAAATGTGAGTGTTTCCAAGGACTTACTGCTTTTTTCAGCTCGGTGTTTGCTCATATTCATATTGTCCCTTATGTGTTGAAAGGAAAATAAACTCTTAACTTCTATTTCATTTCACAGACTGCACAAAAACTCAGCAGCTCACTCAAACAGAACTATTCACCCTCTCCAGCCTCCCATCCCCATCTCGGAAGATGAAATATATTGAGTTTGTGGTACAGACAGTCCCACTTGATAAGCGCCTCAGTCATGCAGAAAAACATCTTCCACATTCTCATAATGTAGACAAAATGCCATTTACATGATCCATCGCCCCGAGATAATGTCTCCCTTTGTGGGTTTGGATGTGTCTGTGTGTGCATGTGTGTGTGACAGTCAGACAGAAAAGACGTCCTCTCTTGTCTTTATGTCCCTTTTGTTTGCCTCTCTTATGATGGTAAGATTTCTACAGGTGATATAAAAAACATTTTGTAAAAATGTCCATTAAAGAGAAAATTATACCTAAGCAATGTAAGGATGTGCTAAAGAAGAGACACATTTAGTACAACAGAAGCTATTTATGATAAACTTGATAAGATTTGTGAGAATATATTTTATTCTACTTTTTTTGTTTGTTTTACAT
>NC_056513.1:4498712-4506444 GCF_014905685.2 Nematolebias whitei | reverse complement strand
CCATCCATCCATCCATCCATCCATCCATCCATCCATCCATCCATCCATCCATCCGCTTTACCCATTTCTTCCTTTTCAGGTCATGGGGGTCACTGGTGCCCATATCCTTCCATCATTGTGCGAGAGGCAGGGTACACCCTAAACAGGTCTCCAGTCCATCACAGGGACACGTCTCCAGTCCATCACAGGGACACATGGACAGGTCTCCAGTTCATCACAGGGACACAAAGAGACAAACGAAACAACCATTCACTCTCTCTCTCACCTAGAGACAATTTAGAGTTACCAATCAGCCTAACATGCATGTTTTTGGTCAGTGGGAGGAAACTGGAGTACCCGGATAAAAGACACACATGAACGAAGAGAACATGCAAACTCCACCCAGAAAGACCTCCGTCTGGGAATTGTACCAGCGACCCAACTTGGTGATACAGCCAAAATAAATTCACATTGTTCTATATTTGTTCTCTCTAATGTGTTGAATTATATGTTTTGTTCATTTAACTTTTTCAAGTGTTTTGCAGTAAAAATAAATAAATAAATACAAAAATCCCATTATTAAATTATTAATCTAAACCGCACAATAAAACAAGAACCCTTTGAGTTCAGTGTAAAGAAAGGAAGTGTAGCCGTCTCAGAAGGTAGATAAATAATCTGCCGGTTGGAGAGTTGTCCATTTGTTCCCTGATGTGTGTTCCACTCCACATGCCGGAGTCTATGGGAGACACCTGGACCTCAGGTTCAGGTTCAGGTTCCTGAACCACAGGTTGTCTTTGAGTTTGTGTGCATGAATGAGTGAATGTGACATTGTGTAAAACTGTTTTGAGTGGTCAGTTAAGCTTTAAAATTCAGTTCATTTACCCTAAATGTTGGAATATGTATGATCACGATAGGTTTCATCATAATAATGTTCTTCAGTTATTGAGTGTAAACTGTGACTATATTCCAATGTCCTTTTTCATCTTGAGATTATTAACTGATAACTTTTTTTTCTGAGTCTGCCCCAGAATTGAATCTTCAACATTCTCATAACCACAACAACATTTATTATCTCATTCAAACGTAAACTCCAAATCAAGTAAGGTTCAAGTGTTTGTGTCAGACTGAAGGCTAATGGTGAAACGTGTGTCATATGTCAGCTCATGAGCATTTTTCACTTCACTGGTTTGACTGGTATTTAATTAACCATTACCTAATTATGCATGTTGACTAATATGCATTAGGTTTGCATTTGGAATGCAAACCAAAGGTGCAAGCTGCAGTTGGGGGAGAGAGGCAACGTGCACTGATTTATTGATTATTGCCTGCTGCTGAAAGCCAGAAAGGCAGCGTCCATGTCTGTTTCTGTGTATCATGAAGTAATCACTGGATTTACAGCTGATTAACTTTTGGAGTCAGCCCTATTCAAGATGGCTGCCACAGCTAAGTGACTGAAGAAAACATAAATAAATAAATAAATAAATAAATAAATAAATAACTAAATAAATAAATAAATAAATAAATAAATGCTAGGGGTTCATTAATTCCACAGTTAAGCAAAAAAAAAGTGTTAAAACCTGAAACTCAAAGGCTAAAGGAGTTGCAATAAACTCCGAGCAATATTATTCTGAAAATACTGTTCCTGAAAGTTTTTTTTTTTTTTATTAACTTTTTAGAGTATATGCCTTAATGTTAGCAAAATAACTCATAAACCACATGATGGGTTGAAACTCATAAAGTAATCCCTTGATATTTGTCTACAACTCTTGGACTACATCTTTTTTTTTTTTTTTTTATCAACCCATTCAAAATAGTAGCCACAGCTAATAAACCTTAAGCAACACAAATAATAACTTGGTCAAATATAGAGTTAATAAAATATGGAGTGGTAGGAATTGAGTCATCCTCAGCACCTACTGGTACTTTGCTGTGTACATGTGTGAAATATTGTGAGATGTATTAGCATGCATTGTGCTTATCATCATTTGAAACTGAACACAGTGACTGTGCTCCACTTTTATTCTATGCTTGGTTTTAATTTAACAGTCTACCAGGAAAGGTATTTAATATACACATCCCCTCAAGGGACGCTAAGACTTTAATGTTTATATAAAGATGTCCATTTAAATGATTACTTTGCTTTCTGAGTATGGTTTGTTATATTTTAATCATTGTTTGATACACCCACCCACTCAGAACTAATTAGTCCTTGCTTAATTTGAAGCTGACAGGGAAATAATAAAATTGCAGTGAGTTGCAGATCTGGTGTGGTTTGTCCTGCCCCAACACACATTTACATGTGTTTGCAATTGGAAGCCATATTGTTGTTTTGCACTTGTTTTCTTTACTTCAGGGAAATATGAAATATATAGATAATACAAAGTATATTTAATGATTTATCTTTGTGATTTATACATTTTTTTTAATATTACTATTATTATTATTATTATTATTTATATATTATCGTATCACACTTATTTTAAACTTTCATAAGTGTTGTCAGTGGATTAAAAAAAAAAATTGTTCCAGCAAAAAGTGCATGTACACGTGTTGCTGATTCAGCTGCATAAAATGACAAGAAAAACAAAGTCAGACTGTCAGAATGAAAATGGGGACCGTTACATAACAGCTACTTGCTTCTATGTAAATGTTTATGACGTAAGTTGGAAGCCTAAGAATTCACATTTGACCTGCTAAGATACACATCTTTTTGTTTTTCCACACTGAGAATATCCAGAAGCTCACCATACTAAACACTAATTGTTGTGTTGTGATTATTTTATTTATTTATTTATTTTTTTATGTAAAAAGTACAAATGTTAGGCCTTTTTAGTGCTGAAACAAAAAACTTAACTGGAAAGTACAGAGACGCAGTTGAAGTTGTTCTTGTTCTTCCTGCTCTTGTTTTTGTTGTTTACTTTGTATCAGATGGAGTTACAAAGAGACACACAGAATATATATATATATATATATATATATATATATATATATATATATATATATTTAATCTGTTCCTTCCTTTACAGTTTCACCCGCTTCGATTGTTATCAGTCATTAAATGGTTGTTATTAGTTGTTATCGTCTCCATATGTAGCGGTCAGACTGCCCCTCCTAGTGGGTTTAAAGGTACATTCTTAGCATTGTTAGAGTTGTTAGCGATGATAATAGGCTCTGTTCTGAGCTTTGTTAGCACTCATAATAGCTTCATGTGGTTAGGTTTAGAGTAAAGGATCTGATGGTTAAGTTTAGGGTCTTGGTTAGGTTTAGGGTCTTGGTTAGGTTTAGGGTCTTGGTTAGGGTTAGGGTCTTGGTTAGGTTTAGGCACAAGGGTAAGGGGGTTAAGTTTAGGGTTGGTCCTCTGGGTCTCGTGTAAGCTTACGCTTAGGAAAAGGGTTATAAGCTGAAAATGACAAAAAAAGACACTTCCTGGTTTACCCCCGTGCGACGCTGCCTATTATCAGCAATAATAACAATAATAATGTACCTTTAAACCTACTAGGAGGTAGGTGGGACAGTCTCACCGCTACATATGGGGATGCTAACAACAGCCCATTAATGGGCTGATAACATCCGAAGCCACTCACAGTTTGCAGGGGCTGCTGGTCCAGCAGTCATTGTGAGAGAGGCGGAGGACACCCTGGACAGGTCTATAGTCCATCACAGGGACACATAGAGACAAACAAGAAAACAACAACCATTCACTCTCTTGCACACACCTAGTGACAACTTAGTTAACAATTAATTTAATACATACCTTTTCAGTCTGTCGGATGAACCAAGAGGACTCTCATAGAATCTACTCATGTATGGAGAGATCATGCAAACTCCACCCAGTATTCATTCTGGCAACTATCCTGCTGAGAGGTGACAGCTCTACCAACTGTGGCACTGTGTTACCACCATTACTACTACTGCTAATAACATTATTAATATTATTATACAATCACTGATCTGAACATTTTGGGGTTTTAGCTCTTTTGATAAGAGACTGTCATCTCCGACACCCTATATTTCATCAATTTGGATAATACAGACAGCATGCTAATACTATGTGCAAAGATAAACAATTATCTCTACACATAATTAGTGATACAATAATAGTGTTCCATCTACCTCGTAAAACATCTACAAAGTAAGAAAGATGAAGTTGATTATAATTCTCACAAGTGAGACCAAAGCTTTCTTTAATGACTAAAGCATTATGAAGTCCACACCATAGTAACCTTTGGTCTTTTGAGGTTGAACAAACTTGATTTTCCTTATAAGCTTATGTTCAGAGATAATAATCACTTTGGAGAGGGGAGTTAAACATTGACTATGTTAAACAGAACCTATGTCATTTATTTGTGCAAAACTCAACACATTAAGTAACACCATGAAAACAAATGGCAATCAGCTTTATTATCATTACATTGAAGCACAGCAAAATTACATTTCAGTACAGCTCGTCTGGGAGAAACATGAACAGATATGGGGAGATGGAGGTGACTGAAGCTGCCGGCCTCATGGAGGCACAGCCCTTTTTTTTTTTAATTCCAGATAAGGAAAAACAAACAGGAGGGAGAGTGTATGTAGGTGTAAGAAAAAATCTAATCTTGCACTGTATCCAAGATGAGACACAGTGTGAGAGTTGCAAACATATGACCTCAGCACATGAAACAGCAACATACCTATGACATTATAATACATTTATGCGTGAGGAGGCTGACTAGGGTTGAGTTGCCCGTGGTGACTGCCAGAAAGTTCCATAGTCCTTATAAAGATAGTACAGTGTCTATCAGCCGGCTCCATTCTGACACAGATTAACAGATGTCCTCGGGAGGGGAGCAATGAGGGGGAGAAGTGTCTCGTTCACATAAACAACCAGGAGAAATTAAGATATCTGGTCAATTCAAATCCGAGTGGGAGCGCCAAATTCAGATAACACAATTGTTTTGGGTCAGGCAGCTTCTGCTTTAAATGTCCTTGTCTGCGTCCATAGTTCTGCTGGTATGCCGCACCGGTGATTCCAAAAAGCCAATTTTTTTAGTCACACCGCTGGACTGAGCTTGTAGCCTTCTCCAAGGTTGATTCCTTCCCACCAGCGAGTCCCAGCAAGTGGCCTGTGATTCTCAGAAATTGCATCCAGTTTACAGCTCAGCTAATGTAGTGTCTGAGACTGAGAGCTTACCACTCGGTACTTTCCTTCATACAAGGCAGGCAGCCTTACAATTGCCAGAACCACTGTCGCCATCTTCCACATTTGTTGACATGCCAGATACCCACCAAAACCTAAAAGCAGAAACCTTGGTTATCATAAATCCAATTATGTACACATCTTCTAGATTCTCAACAAACAATACAGACAAACACAGCATCTTCCACTGGCCCCAGAAACCCAGAGTATCCAGCTATGAGTGTCCATTCAGGGCATGAGGGCTCTCCTTTGCCCTGTTTTCTCATCAAGAAAATTGTGTTAATTGTGTTGAGAGACCAGCTGACCAGATCCATAATTTACAATTCAGAGGACATGGAGTGAGAGGCTCCGATAAGAATCACAAGACAAAGAGCAAAGCAGGAGGGAGACAGGAGCAGGAGAGAAATGTGTACTTCCTTGTTGAGAGCAAGCAGGGGAAAAATGCTGAACACCTCTATAAACTTTCATTCCTTCCTTCCTGATGTGTTAAACCTATTTTTTTATGTATCCATAAATCATTGTGAATTGATCAATGAGTTTCTTGAGATATTCACAAATAGCTTACATATTTTTTTTTTCTTGAAACAGGTTAGTAATCACCTTCTTCTGGAGCGTAACAGTTTCTCAAATGGGGCTATTTGCAACACTACTTCAGTTCATTGAGATTTGTGAGTGTTTCCATAGTGATTCAACTGCATTGCATGTTGGTTAAAGTGATTTTGTAAGATGATTGTGATTTGTATCTCTGTTATTTTGCATGATCTAATTTTAGCAAAGTTTCACATGCTTGCACTTACGCAACACACTGGACTCTTAATATGAAGATGAGTTCACTGACTTATTGACTGCTTGCTTCCTAGCTTTTACAGCTGCAGATCAAAGCCCACGTCATCAGCCCTCCACCGTTGTGGTTGGAGGTTGGTGTGGGGTTTATTTATTTAGGCATTTCCTTTACAAAAACCTGTATTAGACATGCCACATAAGTTATTTTATGGGAAAACGCAGCATTTTCAGATGGCAGTCATGTTCATCTTAAGTAATCTTTCAGTAACGCTGCTGATGGGGCATAATAAGAACACAAGGCGCATAAGAGTGAAATCATGAAAACACCATTACATCCAGCAGCAAATATTACTTCATATGAACCTCTACCACACCAGCTGTTCTTTTATTTATTTATTTTTTTTCTTTTAAATAGTCCAGATACAGATAATGCATCGTCACTTGATTCTAATGCACTCAGAGAGTCATCCAAAAAGACTAATTGCAGTAACACTATTTATGCTTTTATTTTTTTTTTTTAATGGTGTGGGTGGGGGTGGTTGGGGGTGGGGGGGGGGGGGGGGGGTTGCACATTGTTGAAATCCAGGGTTTTGCCACAGCAGATCATCCATGTCCTGACATGGTTGTAATGTTGACAAACCCACATGCAGGCATATAACGGGAGACTTTCAGGTAAAATGAAGCTCTCGACCTTTGACCTCTCTAAGTTGCTTTAAGAATCCGTTAGAGACTCCTGGAAGGGACCAATGCAGACATGATCCTGTTTTTAGTTTTCTACATATGCCTTAGAATCTAGCGTTTTTTTGTTACTTTTCTTTTTTTTTTTATCCCATTTGTTTAAAAAAAAAAAAAAAAAATCAAACAAATAAAAAAAGTATGACTTTTTAATATCTGTTTATTGTTGTTGCTGTTGTCCATTGTTGTCATCAATCTTTGTTGAAATCAGGTCTCTCTTGTAAATGAGTCCACCAGGCTCAATAGGATTTACCTGTCTAAATAAAAGGTTGAAGGAATGAAAATACAATGTGCAACAAGTTTTATTTTCACAAACAAGACAAAGTACTGACCAATTAGCCAAAACTTACTTAGGGATGTGGACAAAGAGATGAACTGAAACACAACAGCTTTCACTGGACAATGCACAAACAAACGAGGGACACAGAGACACTGATGTTATACAGACAATAACGAGGCATGATGACAAACACCTGGGGTGATTGGAACTGCAGACAGGTGTGACGAGAGCTAAACAACAAGGAAGAGGACACAGGGAGGTTCATGAATACAATTTAAGAAAAGACAGAACAGAACCCAGAAAACTCCATGTGTCCAAGTCCAAACTCCACCAACACGCTACTGCTTAATAGCATTGAAGAGGGTTGTTAACCCAGGCCCCCAAAAACCCTGTAAGGCTGTCATACATTTCAGTTGAGCAGTCATAGATTTCAGTGGGATTTGACACTGATTGCCATTCTTGATACTCATTTGTACTCATCGGCTCACACAGACTCGTGTTCCTGCTGCTGCTCGGCGTATTGTTTTTGTACTATGAGTGCTTAGTGTATTTTTAGTTTATGTTTTTCTTAGTTCATATCTTAGATCGTATTACTGTTTTTCTTTTACATTTTATACTTTTGTTGGATGTAACTTGGACCTTGTGTACACAGTTTCCTTCCACCACATGTATCACACGTGGTGCGAATGACATATAAAGAATCTGACTTTCTCTGACTGTCTTGGTGCAACTCTTTTCATTTACATGTGCTTGGGACAGGCACCTAAACACAGAAAATG
>NC_056513.1:4481778-4498612 GCF_014905685.2 Nematolebias whitei | reverse complement strand
AATAGGAAAAAGCCACAACTAATGGACAAGTTGAGGGCTTTCTAGAGATTAAGGATCCACTTTTAAAAATGCACAACAGCCTAAAGCATTTTCTCAGGAGATATTAACAGACTTATAAGACGAGTAAGTGTAAATACATTAGTAAACATATTATAAGATCCTAAAATACTATCTGGAGCAAGTAATGTCACATTGTTCTAATGTTCAGGTTGGTTCAGGAACCAGGTGAGCCTAGTTCATTTTATTTTTTATTTGCGTCAGACCACATTTTCTGTTCCTATTTTTGACAGGAAAAAAAAAAGTGAGAAGTATTCACACTTTGAGCCCCTATTTAGAAAATAATGCATTCTCTTTCCAATATAATCTGTCTCTCCCTGCCCTACAAAAGAGGTCAGAGAAACCGGACTAATGTTCAACACCCAATGGGATGCATTTGATACTGTCAGGGGCAATTTAGTGCTAGTACACGGTGTGCCAGGAGCATGTCAACCTGATTTAGGTGTCCTTTGTTGGAGTATTGGCATCAGAGAGTGTCCCTCACAATTGACGGTGACTGAATCTGGCTGGAAAATGAAGAGATTACCATCATGACCACACGTATGTCCTGGTGTAGAGTCACAGGCAAGTGAAATGAGTGTGCATCTACACAAAAGTCACAGTAATTCTGAGCATAATACACATAAATATAATCTGATAAAATGCACACCTACATAGTCCATAACTTCACATGCATGTGCATGCAAGCATGGACATATGTGTGGACACACTGTCTAATCCAATCACGCCACTGAGTCACAGGTCTTACTGAGAATAGAGAAAAAGGAACACGGAGCAGCCTCCCAACATTTCACATTTCAGTTAATGTTCTCTCCTGGAGAGGAATTCACATTGAGGCAGCCGATTAAAGGCATTTTTATATCTTTATTTTTTTATTTATTTTATCTTTCTTTTATGGTGTGTGTGGGGGTGTGTGTGGGGGGGGGGGTCACTATGGACCCCTGTAATTAAATGTTATTACATTTCTCTGGAAATGTGTGTGATAATATGGATTATGCCAGAATTCACCTGGGTGCTCACAAATTTTGGGGAAATAAATAAATAAATAGTATATATATAAAATTATAAATAAAAATCCCATGCCGATCGTGTGGCTCATCCATTAATCAGCCAGTTGTGTGTCATGTCCAATCTTACTTTGAAAAACCGAGATAGAGCGAGTCTGCGATACACCAACTGCGAAGTAGCCAGGTACTACTGTACAGTAATGAACACATTGGCTGATGGCAGGTTTATTCATTCTAGAGCTGCATCGATCCGATACCAATATTGGTATTGGTCTCAATATAATAATAAATAAAAACTTCTGGATCTGGTATCGGTGGCAATGTGACCGATCCATGACTGGGCAGCTCTATTCACTCTAATTCTATGCTTTGTGCTCTGAGTGACGTCACGTGCTAGCAAACTCACCGCACAGATTGACATGACTGTCAACAAGGAAGAGGGCCGGCAATGGAGGAGGGCGCGTACCAAAGAGACCATCTTATCACAAGCAAAACTGGTTTGTTCCACTTTGGAGTAAGCTGTTGGGGGAAGAATCAGTTTTGTTGTGTGTGTCCTTGACTGATGAAGCCCTGCGGATCGAAGGTGAAAAGTTTCAGCACAAAAATGAAACTGTCCAGATGACCTGACTGAAAAATTTTGCACCGCACAGATTGTTTTCAAAATGGAGCGAGCGAAAGGATCAGCCATCTGGAACTATTTCACACTACCTCAGACAACACATTCGACAGCTACGTGCAATATGTGCACAACGATGTTTCCAGGGGGTGTCACTAAAACTTCCAGTTACAACACTGCCAACTTAATGGAGCGTCTCCAGAGATTTCACCCTAAAGAGCACGATGAGTTTGTTGAATGGAGTTCAGAACAGTTTTTCTGTATCAGATCGGCATCGGCCGATACTAAACCTCATATATCGGCATCGGAAGTGGAAAAGTGGATCGGTGCTTCCCTAATTTTCACTGTCTACATTTTTGTACTGCTTATTAATGCGGAGTCAACTTTTTTGAAAGGGATTTTCAATGTTTAAGAAAGATCTTTCTACTGCTTTTTTTTTTTTGGCAGTAAACATTTATTCTCAATATTCTACAAATGACCAATTTAGTTCCTTTGTTGCTTTCACTGAATCCTGAAACGTGTCGACTTAAAAACATTTAAGATCGCATCATACTACAATTAAAGGCTAAATCGCATTGTATTATGATCATGTATCTTTTAAAAAATGTATTTATTTTTTTTTTTTTTTTTTACAATTGCTCCATTTCTCAGGGGTCACACGCAACAAGCAAATGTTAATGGAGTCAATAAATGTTTTACTAATAAAAACTAAATAGATAAAAGACATCATAACATGAAGTCAAATACATTTTGACAAAAACAAATAACACAACATAGCATAGGAAAACAAAATTAAATCAACATCTAAGACAGTCTCAAATGTGTTTAAGTGATGAGATGGGTTTTAAGAAGAAAAATGGCGGTTCGTTCTGATGTTATCTTAGTTTTGCAACACTCGGGTCGGTGAACAAGTGGCTGTATAAAGATGTTAACAGCTGAAAGGTGGGGCAAAACCATAAAGGGCTGTAAAAGCAAATACAACTTTTTTTAATAATCAACATTCAAACTGATGGGCAGCCAGTGGAGTGATGCTAAAATGGGAATTATTATTATTTTTGCATTTAGTGTGCCACTTAAAAGACACTGGTGCGTAGAAATTCAAGCAAATCAAACTTTACATGGACTACCTTTGGTGTGATGCTCTAGAGTTAATTAGCTACTAGTTCACCAAAGTAATTTCTCTATTCTCATTTTAATCATAGAGTCTCCTGGTAAACAGTGTAGCACGTCTGGTTTCATACTGTGATTCAGACGTGACGATATCTCCATTATTAGCTCCTAATCAACCCCTTTGGGTTTGTATGAGTGTGCACGTATTTATGTGTGCGTGTGGAAGGGAGTGAAGTGGGAATCATTCCAGACATTATTTCATGAATTTCATGATTGAGGTGAACATAATTTCCCTGCCAGCTACTATTGTAATTCAGCTATTGTTGTTAATCCAAATTTAATATGTTGAAAATGACTACAGGGATGGTAAAAAATGTGGGATCCCATTGATGCTGAAAGTATCTTCTTGTCCCTCATGTTCTGTGTATTAATATGTTTTTGTTTTGTTTTGTTTTTTTCTCAGCAAGAGGAGCTTCTCTCCATTTACTCTCTCCATCATATTGTTACTTTTTCTCCTCGATTGCACACATTTTTGAAAGCCTACGTCATCTTCAACAGGCTTTTGGAAAACATAATCATAAATGTTAATATCCTTGCTTTGAAGAATAATACATATTGTAAACTCATACATATGAAATTACTGTTTTATCTAGTGTAGCCCAGTTTGAACTGTGCTAGCTGTATATAGTACAAACTAAAGTATTAAACTAAATTCAAAGTAATATCATTTAAGTTTAAAAACAATGTCTAAATGACAAAAGTGGAATGCATATGAAAGATAAAAAGTATTGTCATTTAAAAATGTGTCATTTTAAAAACTGTTCATATTTGGTCAAGACAATCTAGTTCAAGCAGCCTAAAACAGGCTGTTGTCGTTTTTATTATGTTCCTTAAGGTCACATAAAAGTTTGTTTGAGGAGTGCTGCACATGGTGCCACATGGCAAATTTACAGCCTACTCTTTGATTTGTGCTAAGTGTCAATCTTGTTCAGTTTTGTTTTGTATTAGATTAAGCATTTTATTGTGCCCAATCAGATGGGAGTGGGCGGGAATAATGGTACGCTGCATGAAACGTGGGTTAGTGTGAAAACCAGACAAGACAGAGAGAGCAGCGACATAGCTGTGGGACAATAACAGAGTAAAGTTGGCCATTACATTGGTTAATGCAGCGTTGCTGTCTGTAACATATTTTAAGAAGCATGTGAAAGTGGATCAGGAGCTAATCTTTGGACCTACTGGACAACTAGAAGTTCCCCATTTCAGCCGTTGGGTTCCCATCATTAAGGTTGCTGCCGGGAAGGACCTCGGTGGTCATTTGATATCACGTGCCTACTTACCTTACTCAGTGCCATATTAAAGGGATCTCCATATCTACCTGTTCCCAATCCAATCTCAAACTTAGAAGGATTTGTGAGTACTAAACTAAACCAATGCACGTGCTTGTCATTTTATTTGCTCAAAACTGAATGGAATTGAATTGAATGAGTGAACAAGCTGTTTGTTTTTAGCTCCCATGCACCCAAACATCAGTTCATGCCTGCAACAGGTTATTTTTGGGTTGAGTTTTATGTTTGAAAAGCCTTACCTGAAATATTAAGGGATAATATGGACTGAAAATACTTGTGCTAACTCAATAGAACTGAAATTACTGTGAAACGTTATTTTTATTTGTGCAATACATTATTTATTCATTATTCAGTAACTTTTTTGGTTTTACTAAAAGTGTCTTTTAAAATTAAATCTGGCATCAGTGTCTTATTTGAAAGTTACTTTAAGTGTTGGGGTTTTTTTTGTATTCCAAGAGAGTGTATTTAATATAAATATATAGTTATCAGAATTAAATCCTTAGCGGGTCAAACAAGGTATAAATTTATAATTTCCTGCTAAGTGGAGGCAACGCCATTAAACTAAATATAAATAGTAAGTTGTATTTTCTGTAAGTCGTTAGTACAGCTATCTTTAAAATAACGTTCCCAGGGCCCGATCAATGTACTAGTTTAAATCTAACCTATTGGTTAAATCTTTAGCTACGTGGTACGGGCACTCCACTAGTTATTTGGGATTTTGACAACTGTGGATCTCAGATGTAAATTTGCATTCATTTTTATTAGAAAGTATTGCCAATATGTGATATTTTGTTTTACAGTTTTAAATATGTAATACGCGAGTAAGTAAGTGGTGAAACAAATTGGACATTTAAAAAGCAGGCATTAAATATACACTCCTCTCCTCCTAACCAAAAAATAAATAATGAATACAATAAAAATAATGGTTTTTGAAGAACTTATAAAGCATTTTAAAAGAAACTTCAAATTGTGTTCCCATTTCAGAAGTTTTCATGAAAAAGTAGAATGTGCAAAGTTAGCTGTCAAGCTTTATTTTAGCCTCTCAGGGGGCGGCTGCTCATGGTGTGTGTTTTCTCCACTGAAAGGGACAGTGGAAAACCTTAGGAGGGCACATCAAACTTGAACTTATGGCAGGTTTGGTGTGATGGCCTGTGGGGGCATGTTCAACTTCTGACACACAGATAGCTGTGAAGATGAGAACACACACACACACACACACAAATACAAAAAAAAAAATAATAATAAAAAAAATACTCTTCATACAATGTGTTGAGCTGCAGCCTTGCAATGATATATGTGCAGTTCTATGTTTGTGATGTGCATTAGTTCTAGTGTGAGTAAAAACTGAATGCTTTATTTTATTCATTTGTAATTGCATTGACAATTGAAAAGAAATATAAATAAAATGATGATGACATGACACTAAATATATTTTTTATATTCTACGATATGTTCAGTTGTCTGAAGCAGGCTCGGGAGAGGCGATCATCCATTTCTGAAGTTTGTTTCACCAGCCCTGGACCATTAAGATTCAAGGTTCATAGTTCTTTATTGTCATTCACATCACATGTGGTACATGAGGTGGAACAAAATTATGTACTCAAGGTCCCAGTTACTGCCCAATTACCGCCTCTCCATGCAGTCACTATGGCGCCGGAAGTCTGTTGATAACATGTTTTCTTCAGAGCTTGGCCACACCTCTGCAGACATCCCATCATCACAGTTATACTAAATCATGTGACCAGCTTTCAAACAATAATACCTCCGCACCATGCGTTCCAAAATGGTGGATGAGTGGCTGTTGGGATTTGTAGTCTTGGATCTAAAAACTACATTCTATACCGAAAACCAACCTGTATTTATACAGATTAATCACATAAGGGACTCATTTACAAGTGAGACCTGTTTAGACAGAAAAACAAAAAAGTAGAGAAAAGTGACAACAGGGTGAGGAGGCAGAAAAAAAAAATAAAAAAAATAAAATCATAACTGGCACAAAGCCCTGGCCAAGGCAGAGTGCCAGAAATTGAAAAACAGACCCAGCACATAAAGCAACACACTGACACAGACATTATGCCGGGGGGGGGGGGGGGGAGAGCCCCCTCATATTTTTCTTTATTTACTCAGGCAAATCCCATTGAGATAACATATCTCTTTTGCAAGGGAGGCATGTGCCTGAAGTTACCCTAACATGCATGTTTTTGGTCTGTGGGAGAAAACCCACACAACCACGAGAAGAACATGCAAACTCTACACAGAAATACCCCAGGTCCATCCGGGAATTGAACCCATACCTTCTTGCTGTGAGGCAACAGTGCTAATCACTGATCTGTTATGCTGCCTGCCATCCATCCATCCATCCATCCACTTCTGCTTGTTCCGAAGTCGGGTCTTGGGTGCAGCAGCTTTATCAGGGAGGCCCAGACATCTCTTTCCACAGCCTCCTCTTCCAGCTCTTCTGGGAGGACTCCAAGGTGTTCCCAGGCCACCTGAGAAATGTAGTCTCTCCAGTATGTCCTGGGTCTTCCCCGGGGCCTCCACCCAGTCAGACATGTCTAAAGCACCTATATGGAGGCACCCAGGAAGAATCCTTACCAGATGCCCGAAACACCTCAACTGGGTCCTCTTGAAGCTACTACTGTATATAATCCTAATGAAACATATACTTCAGTATCTACAATTATACCTTCCTGCCCTCAATCTAAAAAAATGGTTTAATTACTTGAAAACAGTCTGAAGTAAGAGTTTGTTTCTTTAAAAACCCATCATAGATTAACCATGCTCGGTGTAATGTGGCCGAGAAGGAAAACTACATAAAAAAGAAAAATCATTCAGACAATAATTTATGGATTGAATGACAAGCTAAGATTTATTTGATTACTCTTTCATTTCAAAATGCTTTTTAATAATATGGGGCATTTATTCATTTGACACATGGCTCTAAAATCCAGTCTTCTCATTTAGAAAAATAGAGTTTGAAAGCCATTTCTGTTCAGCAAAGCATGGACTTACAAGCGCTTGAGGGTTGTCTAACAAGTTTAATTTAATCAGAGGGCTTGTGAAAAATGTGGCTCTAATAAAACACCATCTCTATAAATCCATCCAGTTCGGAGTCCAAAACATTATAATCCTTGTGACAGAGACATGCAGCTGCTTGACAGACACCTGGGTGAAGGAGTGAGCGCTACGATGTACATGCATGTGTGTGTCACTGTACTTTCTTGTCTACTCCATCCTGCAGAGCAAATCTATTGCTAATAAACAACACTGACATTATGTTCCTACTTGATTAATTATATGCCAACAACTTTTTTTTTTTTTTTTGTGTCGCAATCTTAAAAAAAAGGATTAATCCGTATTTGCACTTTCATCACAGCAAGACACGCTGCCTTATTAAGTAACCCATAGAGGTCCAAACTCTTCAAGCTGATTTAAATTAGTACTTTCTTTATGTGTTTGATTTACATCCAGTGCCTGAATGGGGGGTTTACTGTGGGGGAAAAACAGCTTACATAAGCAGCTAAAAAGGTATTTTAATACATAACTTTATTTTTTTTCCCCACCGCACATCATTCCAGCATTTTACTCTCTCTGCTAAGATATTTGTTATAAAGCAAATTAGTTGAATCTACTTCCTAGAGATGCATCAAAGAAAAAGTCAAAGTTGCATCACTGCAGTTTGAGCCATCTACTTTGTATATGTTACACCAGGGGTTCCCAAACTTTTCCATGCCATGCCCCCCCCCTCGCAAACCCACAAACAAAGCTACAAAATATGTAAAGAAACATAAATGTTGTAATGTTTTAACTTGTATTCACTATATTCTATTAATTATTACAGCTGCTGAGCATAAAAATGTAATAACTAACATTTTAAACACTGCATTATATTCCCACTGAAAAAAACAACAACTTTTCAACAAACTGCTGACCAGAAGAACGGAACAAAAGAAGTCTAACCTCTCTCTCAAGCGTGTTTATCTGGAAATGACAGATACATATTGCCCTAATGTGCAATTAAAAAATATATATATAAATATATTATTACTATTTTTATTATTATTATGTATCTTCTCTCCAGCTTTATGAAAAAGCACCCCCTGGCAGCCCCCACTTTGAAAAGCACTGCATTACGCCGCAGTGTCTTCAGCTACAAAAACAAAGAAATGCCATTTCAGACAAGATGTTCATAAACATTTAACTTTAGCCCCAAAATCTGGTGAATCCATCCATCATCTTCACCCACTTCTTTATGTTCGAGTTGCTGGTGCACATATCCAGCAGTCACTGGGGGAGAGGTGGGGGACACCTTGGACAAGTCTCCAGTCCATCACAGGGACATATAGAGACAGCCATTCACTCTCAATCAAACCTAGGGACAATTTAGAGTCACCAGTCAGTCTAACGTGTGTATTTGGTCTGTGGGAGGAAACCAGAGTACTGGAGAAAACCCACGCAGTACGGAAAGAACATGCAAACTCCATCCAGAATGGTCCTGGGTCAGGATTTGAACCGCCAAGCTTTTTGTTCAGAGGCAACAGCTTTACCAACAAGCTACCGTGCTGCCCTGATAAATCCATAGTTTGTATTATTATTATGTTTTAATTCATGATTTGTGCCTTTATCTTTAATACCTCATAATACAGAGTACTCAATGATAATTTTTCAAATACAGGTACAACTTTAGAACATTCCAGGAGACACAAGTTTTAACTGAACTGCTTAACAGCGTCCTCGTGTTGAAGATACAGCATGCACCGGCATACTCTTGTCCATCACCTTGGAGTTGACAGCAGTTTCTCCCTGTGCCTAACTAAGCTTAGCTACATATGGATGAGTTTATTCCTGAAGCTGTATGTTTGCTAACGTCACCATAAAGTGTCGTTACTGTCAGTGCTGCACGAAGTTTTCTCAGCATTTAAAGTAGACAAGGTTTACAGCCTAACGACCAAAAATAAGCCAGAGCTGAATTGAAAACTCGCACCTGTTGTCTCAGGCATAAGCCTAAATTTTCCACTGAAAGAAAATGAAGACAGAAATCATAGATAACTAAATCAAATTGCAAAATTATTTTTTTGTCTCCTTGAAACTGATGGAAGTCCCTTTCAGACTTAATAAAAAATGAAAAAATTAAAACGGCCAAATAAAAATTATAATCCATATTTCAAAGTGCCAAAGCTAAAAGAGTATATGATTGCCTCACAAGGTGTGCTTCGTCAGTTTAGAATAGTGACTATTTGTTCTACCTCATTTATACATTGCAAAGCTTCTTTCAGATAAAAAGACAAAGATATATGTTACAAACCTTAGTACAAATCATATATATATATATAGAAAAAAAAAAAAAAAAAAAAAAAAAAAATATCTATATATATATATATATATATATAGATATATATATATATAGATAGATAGATAGATAGATAGATAGATAGAGAGAGAGAGAGAGAAGTTAAATGTATCTTGTACAAAATAAAAGCAACCGTAGTTGCATTTTCTTCCCTGAAATGCAGAAACACAAATACATAAAATAATAGAAATAGAAAATAAAAACCAGATTTGAAAAAAAAAAGAGCAAGTCACGTTCCCAGGTCTGATGGGCAGGGAAAAGAAGCTAAAGACCCCATGGTGCTTGGAAGCTAAAGTGGTCATTGACAATCACCGGACTGCTCTCAAAATGATGCTGAGAGACGAGGTCTCACCAAAAGCACTAATCACTGCGGTTGCACCAGTCAAACCAGATCAACCAATTGTCTGAAGCTGTCAAGTAAGATTACAAGACACATTTATGCATAATTTATAGGAATATTTAAGTATTAATGATGCAAGTCTTAACTGTTATGGAAAAGAGAGGTGGAAGACAAGGCATGCACAGTACGATGACACTAACTATATTATAATATAATATAGCATATTATTTTGTCTCAGCTTGTCTCAAATGTTAACATACAAATATATATATAAAAAAAGCCTTTAATGATCTCACAGGAAACTGTTGTGCCAGGGTTTCAATACAAAGTAACATGCACAAGGAATTACAATAAATCATTAAAAAAAACCTTCTTCAGTCTTAAAACACACGTCATCATTTTAAAATCAATTTTGCCAACGTGTGTGTAACATGAGCCATTTTGCTGTTCAACAACAGTGTAGTGCTGATATCCCTGTTCTACACTTTGATATTATATTTCCATTGAAGGTCTTTAAAATTTAACGAAACTGCATTCCATTTTTATTTTTTATTGTAATGCAAATAGTTTTTTTTTTATTCAAACTGTTCAAATACAAAGTCATTTAATTGTGAGATATGACTCCTATTTGCTTCAATTACTTACAAAAGAAGAGTAAATTCATTAAAACTGCCATTTTCCAAACCGTGTTGATGATGTGCAAGGCTAAACCAATAGTACCTATGTCATATGGGGCGAGAGGCGTGGTGCCCTCTGGATAGGTAACTGGTCCTTCATAGTGTCACATGCAGATATTAGGACATTTTGGGACAATTATATTAGCATGCATGTTTAAAGACTGTGGGAGGAATGGCAAGAAAAACTCCACACAGTAAGACTCTGAACTGGAATAGAGCCATAGGACATTGTTTTATTTCCATTGTTAGCTTCAAGGCTAACCAGCTGTTCCACTGTGCAGCAATTAATCCAACTGTTTTTAATTAAACTACTGAGGTACGCTGAAATACAGCAGTGACCCATCACCTCCTTCCTCTCAACAAGAGTGCCACACAATTGGACTTTGAAACTTAAAAAGTGGCTGGAATTTGAATCATGCACCAAATATTGCACAATAAAAATGCAATTACTTCTGTCACATGTTTCTCCCATACAGGGGTGAGTCCCCATCTGGATGTAAATATGCCTGTTTTTTTTTTTTTTTTTTTTTTTTTTTTTTGTAAATGAGCAGCATTATAAGCACAAAAAGGCTATCAGAATCCTTACATGCCTGCCTCCCTCCGGCAGCGTAATCACTTTGTGCAAAGGGTATTGCATTTATTTTTTAATATTTCATTTTCTCCAGGTCGGTTCGTCTTTCTTTCAAACTCAGCTCACTTCCCTGCATGCATTCCATTTTCATTTTCACTCTAAATGGCATTTCTTCCCCAGAAAATAGATATCAGCCCACATGTCCCATAGTATTTCAACCTAGAAGTGAGGACTCTAGTTACAACCTAGACAGTCTCTGCTGTCGATCTATTCCCTTTTCTGCTCTAATCCTGTCTCTTTATCCCCTTTATCTCCAGTATAACCTCACTCTTTCTCACTCTCCCACTTCTGAGGCCTCGCATGCTCTCCTACATTAACTATCACTTGCATTAAATCAAATGGAACACATTAAAAGTGGCATGTGCAGCAGACAATGATTTTTATGATTGCCTGCCCTGTTCGGCCTGGTTGTGCTGCACAGCCCCATAAAATTCCATTTGTATCACCTCATTTCATAAGGCCTTAGCACACAGATGAAACAGAGACAGAGAATGTGAAGAGACACTGAGACCAAGCAGTGATATAGGAGGTTGAGTGAGGAAGGAAGATGAAACGCAGGAGAAAAAGAAAGTGAGTGTGTTGCAAGAAGATGCTAAAGATAAAAGATTTAAAAAAAAACAATGGATGAAGGTGGGGTAAAGGGCCCTGCAAACTCCATCCAAAGTGTAAAAATCATTGTTGTAGTTAGGATACAAAAATCATGTGATTTTGTTCTCAGAGTAGTTTTGCCTGTCCCTTCAACACAAGCTCCGAGCAAATCTTACTCACAGGAAAATTCAACAAGTATTGTGTGATTGGTCAGAAGTTTGTGGGCGTGTTTGTCAATGCAGAAATGTGCTCGTACATTCAGCTGTATGACTTGAAGTCATCAAAATTAGTCAAATGGACCAAAACTCCTGAATGGAGATTGTGCAGTCATTGTGTACGGAGGAGTCTGCTGAAAAGTGTGGAGTTTTCTTCATGATAGATTTGTAACCAAACAGTGGATGCAGGGATGGAGTTGAGACTCTGCTGGGACGAAATCTGTGCAGTGACATACTGCAGCAGAAGAGGTTTCACAAGAGCTCTGTGTCTCGTGGACTATGAATCAAATCTGGTTTTAGGAAACAGCACTGCTTTGCTGAAGGTTTTTAATGCTGTCGTTGAAGCACTGGATGCTAAGGATTATTGTGCTGCCCTTTACTTAGACCTGTCTAAAGCTTTTGACACTGTGGACCGTGCCATCTTATGTCATAAGCTCTCAGAAATTGGTTTCTCAGAACAGACCATTGGTTGGTTCTCTAACTATTTCTCAGATTGGAGGCAATGTGTTCAACATAAATGTACTTCTTCCAGCGATCTAAATGTCAACAATGGTATTCCACAAGGTTCAGTCTTAGGACCCACCCTCCTCACAATCTACATAAGTAACGTAGGCCAGTTTGTTCCTGATACATCCTAACATGTCTATGCCAACGACAATTGTTTATTGTTGAGCTAGAACAGTTGCAAAGGTTTTCCAGCTTTTACACTCTGCATTTGACATCATCCAGTTAGATTTGTTCCATCTCAAACTGGTGCTAAATGCTGACAAAACCAAAGGGATGTTGTTTTCAAACAGGAAGCCGGAACCAGCAGTTCTTCCTTCTATTTTATCTTCGAACGGTGTTCCTAGTCCTACAAATACTTGGGTATCGTGGTCAACTTGCATTTCTTTTTTTAAGCCCCATGTTGAAAACTTGCTAAAGGAACTGAAAGTAAAACTGGTTTTCTTTTTTTTTTTTTTTTTTCAGAAATAGATCCTGTCTAACTCTGCATGCTAGTAAACACCATGTAACTGCTACGTTCCTTCCCTCCACTGACTCTCATAACATAATTTACATTAATGCCCCTAGAAGCACCCTGCAGTTGTTGAATGCTGTCTATCACAGTGCACTGATTAATAACTGTCTGTAACTACTGTATCCATCCCTACACCCTGTATTCACTGGTTAACTGCTCATTAATTTCACGTAGACTCACTGGCACATTTTCATATTTAACTTCTTGGTCTGTTGCCTTCATGCATCTCCTCCTACATGTCAGTATGTGAGTGCAGCTACAGCGTGCGCTCTCAGGACATTGCTTGCAGTGCACCCCCAATGCAGACCAAACTAGGCAAAAGGCCTTCTCCTCTGCTCCTGTATCCTGGGACACCTTGCAAAACGATCTGAAGCTCTAGACCTTGAACCTTCTAAGTTTCTATAACTGCCAAGTTCCTGGCAAAAACCAACACAGACATGTTTGTTTTAAGTATTTCACATTGATTTATAATGTAGATGTTTTTGTTTCTTTTTTTAATATTATTTATTCCTTTTACTTTTCATTTTGTTTTTTTTAATGATTGCCTACTGTTGTTTGTCTGTGTTCTTTGTTAAAAACATGTCTCTTCTGTAAATGAGTCCTCGAGGCTCAATGAGACCCACCTGTAGAATTAAAGGTTGAACTGAACGAAAGGCGTGTGCAAAAACAAACGTCCCACAACCACGTGACCGCGAGTCGACTGTTTGGCTTTGGATCGAGCATGCCGGGCTCTTATGAAGAACATGAGACTAGATAAAAAGGGAAATGGAATTGAATTGAATTAAACAACAAAGAAAACCTTGAACTACAAAAGACTAAACTGGGACAGCACGACAAACCAGGTGAAAATTGAGTGTTTAGAAAAGCGTCAAATAAGAATATTTGATGACTGATTGAAAAGGAGCATAACTAGCTGAGACAAAATAATAGCTGTGAGTTGATGAAAGGGGAAATAGACACCCCCCCCCCCCACCCCCAACACACACACACACACCAGGAAATTATAAAAGAAATAATGGAATCATATGAGACAAAGAAAGCATAAGTAGTGTAATACCTGAGAACACCTTAAACATCTCCAACATCATTCATATGAAAACAAGCTCAAAGGGTAACTACAAGGATTTAGAGCAATAAGGAATATATAGAAAACAGAGAGTGCAATGATGAGGCCATGTCTCCCCTCCACACCTCTCATCCTCCCTTTCCATTAGTACAGTGAGCATATTGGGCTTATTAAATTCTAATTGTCTGTAATGGCCGCCCAGGATCTCTGCGGCACCATGTGACAGGGTGAGTTTGAGCAGAGGTATTTGTTTTGCTAATTGGAAAGCGTTCAGCTCCCTTAAGTGCTCTGCTGTTTGCTTCTGCTCAGGGAGGCGGCTGATAAAAACTGGCGGATAGATGGATGGATAGTGCAGGTACCGTGGAGAGAGGGGGAGAGTTGTGGGGAGTAGATGGGCAGGAGGGCAGAGTGGATGAGGAGCACCTTGGGGGTATTTACCGGTGAGAAGGAATATGAAAAATCAATGAGGACATAATGAGCTTCATTTAGAAAGTTGTCAGACAATAGGAAAAGGTTGTTTAGCATGCTGGATACACTGTGTGAAGCAAAAAGATGTTTACACACACCACATACGGTTTGTGTCACTGGGGTTTCAGGAAACATTAGAATTCGCTGGCTTTTAACCAGCCTCCCGTTAGAATTATACAACAATGCATTCATGATTTTCTGTTTATTTAGTGTCTAAGCTTTATACTGCCTTAACCTTTATGTTAGTCTCCATCTGTACATTAAAGATTGTTTATTTCCCTTTGTGCACACGGACCCCCTCCCCTCATTTTACACCTCCACCAACCCTAACAACTTGTATGTCCTTGCGATGTCCTTCCACACAGCATGATTCAGAAAGCCATTTAGAGTTCTTTACATGGTCTGTAGAAGTACCCATCACCCTCTTCACTTCTCCATCCTCCCAACGGCAAAAGAGGCAATGCAAAGACCAGAAGGTGCAAAGAGGTGCAAAAAGCTTCCACTGCGTACCCATATGGCCTTACTTCCGGAGAGCTACGTGAAAACAAACATGCTGGAAACAGGCATGCAGGTGAACAAGCATACAGATGATTTCACGTCCTGTGTGTGTGTGTGTGTGTGTGTGTGTGTGTGTGTGTGTGTGTGTGTGTGTGTGTGTGTGTGTGTGTGCTTGATTTAATTGATACTGCTCTTGTTTGTAAAGCAAATCGATACAAGTTTGAGTTAAGACCATAGATAATTGCTGTTTTGTTCATCAGTCAGAATTTGTTTTTCCTATTTTCCTTTGGGAATGATATGAAACAACTGCACTTTTGTACCATGCGACTATTTGGTTTTTATTACTGACAAACAATGCGTAGCCTAATTTAATGTATTAATGTGAATTTCCAAAATGAAACTGATCTAATCTCATCTTTTGTTGTACTTTTATAAACGGTTTACCTGCAACATTTGATTCCTGACTGCCTTCTCATGTGAGATGAGAGTTTTAGATGAAAAAGTTTGGACATAATAAGTCACAAAACCAGGACTTTTGTAGGTTTTGTTTCACAATGGAGACATTCCAAAGCAAATTATGCTGAAAAGATCATTTGAAGACATGTTTTAGTTGCAGTGGAATTATAAAATTAGGATACACACTGGACTGACTTTAAAAAAGGAAAAGCTAAAAGTCCTTAATCAGATTCTTTGTAGATTACGCAAACACTTGACTAAAGCCCACATGATGCTAGATTTCTGGCAGTGTATGCGTGCCGATAAGTTTTCATTAACTCGCTTTATTTAATGTTCATAAGATGTTGTGCGGTGTGACGGATTCATAATGAGCATTATTGATTTCCTCTTTGTTAAAAAATGACAAATGAGGAAACAAGTCAAAATTTTAAACCGGAACTTGTACAGCGCGCCATATTTAGTCGGTATTTTCAAGTTAAATGTCTTATTGTGAGCCAGGATTGCTGTCTACCCGTTGTTGTCTAAATCTGTTCATGACTCGTGTTAAAAACTCTCCAAATAGTTGCAAGGAAGAATGCCAAGACTTAAAGGTCACCAAAGCTTACAGCATCTTTTTTTTTTATCTAAACAGGCAATTAACATCCTCTTCCTCTCACACGCTCTAAATCTAATAAAGCAGAAAGACCATTTATCACTTGCTTCTCTTGTTTGCACACAATGGACTGCACATGAACAAGATAAGGCACCTCGGGTCCCGAAGCCAAACTTCCTGATGTTACTTTTCTCTGAATGCACACAGTGTATTTCCTTCTGCTAGCTAACACCTTTTAATTAACTACAATGAAATATATCAGCAGAGTTTTCTGTCCACCTACCTGTATGACTGACAGAACAAAAGGCAGACAATAAAACAGCTGAATACAACACAACAAACACAAAAACAAAGTAAGCATTACTTTTAAGTCTAAAAAGTCCTTATCCAGCTTCTGATTTGCATCTTATGTCCTGCAAGGTCTTAGTCTTTTACTTGGAAGGTAATTTATCTTCAACAGTGAACATTTTATCCCAATGGATTTTTTTTTGTAACAAAATCACCTTGCCAGTTTTAGCTGGTGTCCCTTTAGAAACAAACACAAGTGCTTCTGACTGCCATGTCTCCTTCCTCCCCGGTGCCTTTTTAAGTGCAGCCATGTTATTTTTACTTCACTGTATGTCAAGGCTTAAACGGATTGGTGCTGTATGACTGGCTGTTTGGCAACATGGAGGCAGGTCCCACAGAGATTTGTCTGAGCGATTGTTGGAGAAATGCAGTGGGTGTGCGAGCAGGGCATCTGTGCATGTCCAAATCAGACTTCTGTGTCTTTATGCTCCGGATTTTGTTTTGTTTTTTT
>NC_056513.1:4463947-4476778 GCF_014905685.2 Nematolebias whitei | reverse complement strand
CCCACACAATAATATGTATTCTAACCCTCACACAAACATACACATGCACAGTGTACCACCCACATGCGCACATATGGCCCTAGCCTACATGCTCTGCTAGATCGTGTTAGCCGCTTCACCAGATGCCTGCTGGATAATGTAGGTGCCATCATGTGATGCTCTGCCAACTAGTGTGTGTGATTGTGTTTGTTTACTTCTACCTGCCAAGATATGAACCTAAAACTAGTTAATGCTTGGAATTTATTTATTTTTTTTGTTAATGAACATTTTTGGACATAGTTTTTTCCACATGTTGTCTTATCTGACACCTTACTTTCTTTAAACCTGTATTCTTATGTTCATCAAGCATATATAATTGTCATTCCTCACGATTCTTACTCTATCTGGAAGTCACCCCAACACCTGTGTCTTCCCTCCCTAGCCACTATTTTATGCATCCAAGCAGCCCATGTGCTGCCTAATGTTCTGTTCAGATTTTCGTCAGTGAATATTGGTTCCAATTTGCTATATCAAACCCAACGCCTGTTTCGATTTTCAGCAATTATATTGATGACAGACAGCCCCTAATAATAACAATAAAAGAAATAAAACATGCACAAAAGTGTTTAAGTGAAACCATCTAAATTGGAGTGAGAAACCCCCTTATCCGCCAATTGCTTAAATTTCTGAGTACAAACGCTGATTTGAATATTTCCATTATGGGTACTTTATATGCAACACACACATGCTCATACACTCACAGTCACCCACACCTCTGCATAATTTCTGTAACAAGTAGCCACTTATTTACAGCAAATCTGCATTTGCTACTTAACTTGCTCACTTCAACAGTCCACCGCAGTGACAGTCACGGTGCACATTTATCGAAGAGTTCCTCAAACCACCCTCTTAATTTTTTTCTACCTCTTCTTGTATTGACTAGTTGTTCTCGCTTTCTCATTATGTCCAAGCCCCAGTTGCTCTGTCTCTCTCCGTTCTTCACGTGTGTAATTGCGCAGTCACGAATCCATGCCTAAATGGGATCAGATGGTGTTCATACAGTCTTAGACCTGGGCTTGTGACAAATTGCTCTTCAGAGAAAGGATTGCTAAAGATCCTTATATATAGTCAGGGGATGACTGGCAATCCTTATCAGAGTGTGCAAAGTTTGGTATCTGTGTGTGTGATGTGAAAAAAATAAAAATAAAATATGACAAACCTGCCTGGCTAAATCTTAAATGGAATTCAAAGGAGCTAAAAAAATACATTTGGCAAACAGGTGGTGTTATAAATGTAATAACAGGTCTACTTTTTTATTTGGGTGTCGGTGGGTGAGGGGATAAGCACAGCAACAATACATTTTTTCTTGAGACACAATGAGCCCCTACGATGAACTAGTGTGGTGGTCATCAACTGGTGGCCTCTAGATCAAATCTGACCCGCAAGCGTATATCCCATCTGGCCTGCAAAGCATTAGGCTAAAAATAAATTACACAGAAACCAATAGAGCAGTCGGTTATAGCACAGCTTAGACAGGGGTAATGATCACAGCGCCATCGCCACCAGGAGAGCGTGTCCATTGGATGTGATCAGACTCAAGTCAGATGTTGAAACAGCGGTGAGAAATGTGCAGCTGGTTGCTTGAGTCCCATACCCTGAACCCATTTACTGCGAGCTGAACTCAAATTGGTGAGACTTTTGTCATAAATAATGACATGCTGCACCAACAGCTGCTAGGCGAAACACACGAGTTTAAATAGAAACAATACCCCACAACGAGCTAAGCAGAGCTAGAAGCATTTTGTGATGTTGACTTATTTTAGGTTCTGAAAGATGACCAGGAGTATAATTGTAGAGATTCCAGCATTTTCTGTTTCACACCAACTTTGTGCAGTTTTTGAGTGGCAGGAAATAATTTCCTTCTCCTGAGCTGTAGATCATCTGGAATTCAACCCTCCTCTCCAGACCCACCATCCCTTCAACCTGAGTAAGCCTTCACAGTTTATACAAAGCCTTCCAGAAGATTCTCTGTCTAGAGAAAATACTTACCATCCTCCTTTTGCTTCAACGGATACGTATCCATTTCCTCCACAGTCCAGCCCCTAAAATGATGTAAATGTTGTGAAGTGTCATTTTTTACCTTCATTTTTCGGAGTCTTTCTGGGTTTCCGTTAACACCATTCAGAACAAATGAACAAGACAAAGGTCTCAATACTGAGCCCTACAAGGGACATTGGAGGCAAATGTCCATCCATCCATCGATCCATTATCTTTACCCACTTGTTCCTTTTTGGGTCATGGGGATCACTGGTTCCCATGTCCAGCAGTTACTGTACGAGAGTCGGGGGACACACCCTGGGAAGGTCTACAGTAGGGATGCATCGATCCACATTTTGTAACCAAAACGTTGCCTTAATGTCACAAAATTTTAGTGCTTGACACAATGTCAAATCCATTGTATATTTTTATATATTTAAGATTTTTGTAACAAACTTTGACAAATAACCACATTTGCATTTTTATTTTGTTTTGTTCATTCTGCAAAACTTTGTTTTAGGTTCTCATGAAAGCTATTATGTCGAGTGTTATTACAAAGTGACTGAAACTGTATGATTACAAACCAGAAATTGTAATTAAAGATTTGTTATCCAGAAGAAAAAAAATAAAAAATCCCTCCTAATGTCCGTGTCCTCAAATATTTCTTGATGGTACACAATAAAATTATGGCATAAATCCAGCTTGAAATTGACCCAATTCAATTTTTGCATCTATAAACAAGACGTACATCCCTTAGTTCAAATCAGAACAGAAGGAAATTGCATCCATTTGTTTATACCCTTTCAAACTGTTTGGAGTGTTTCACAATTACAACGCAGAGAGAGCAGACGAATGATGTTGACGAGGAGACAGGCCAAGTGGAAGACAAAAAAAAGAATTGTACCGGCTGCAGTTAAAATGAAAAATATCAAGCAGTATTCGACGGATGACTGTAAATTAGCCATACCTCTTCAGTGGTACTTGCAAAGGCATATTAAAACCACGCAACAGCTTTTTTGGAAAGCAACACAACAACAATGTCCGTTTGGCAACAATGCTTGGACATACTTGCCCACTTCACTTTAGTAAGGACAGATTTTTGGTAATTAAGAATTGCATTCAAGTCTTTCTGGTTATTATCTTTAATTATAATGATGAAAGCACAAGGGCAATGCATGCAAGTTAAAGAAATGTACAACTAAGACTGATTGAGCAAAAACAGAGTGCCAGTGCTGCAAACATCACAAAAATGCATGTGCAGACCCTCAGAGTGTTTTGGAAATTTTACTCATCGGCCAAAAAATGTCCAACCGGCTGAAGTAAAGCACACATCTTTCCTCACAGCTTCGTTCAGACAAAACAATATTAAAAAAATAAATAAATACATTAATATATATATATATATATATATATATATATATATATATATATACATACATATTTTATTTTATTTTATTTTATTTTATTTTTTTTCTCAGTCAACCTCTGCATACAGACGAATTAAATCAAAAAGCCTCACACACAGACAGCGGAGCCTAACAGACAAGGTTGGATAGAATAGATGTGGGCAGGTTCACTGATTCTGATGTCAGAGGTAGTCTGAACGTTGCCTGTGTCTATCCTCTCTCCACTAGACCTTACATGGCAGTTCTCGTCTCGGGGGTGTTCTGAGAAGACAAGAACGGAGGCAAGATGAGAGGAACTGAGGGATGAGGTGAAAGCGTGCGGGGGGGTGGGGGTGGCAGGTATTTGGGAATTGTTCCACACCCTTGACATGGGGGAGATAAAGAATAAGAAAGAAAAGAAGCAGCTAGAAAGAGCCTCAGAGAGGAAGAACTGAGTGCAACTTTAATATAAATAGATTGTTGATCATCTACATGTGCATTTCAAAGTAAAAGGGTGTTTTCACAAACATGTAACTTTGCTGATAGAGTGACAAAAATCAAGTCATACATTCATGTTTTCTTTTCTTTGAAGAGTTGTTCATTTTATGTGAGCAAGTGCACGTATGTTTTTGCTGCCACAACCCAGCATGAGTCCCAGACTGGGGCTTTTTCTTTGGGAGAGCAGATGCTTTGCTCTCACCTTGCCATACCTCATAAACTGTGATGGCTCAGGACCCCGAGGCCAGTCTGGTGCACACAAATTTGCAAGCACAAATGCACATGCACATGCACACACTCACTCACATACATACATACAGAGACACAGACATAAGCAAACACATGCAAAGCCCCTCCATGTCCACCTCGCTGCCACCACCTCAAACCAGTGTGCACATAAACACCAGATAATGTTGCACACAGATGTGCAAAAACTGAGGAATAGAGAAAGACTGGTGCTCAAGGTGTGTCTTAGCATTGCACTTCAAAGAAAGAGCACGTTTGAAGGGCAAAACAAAGTGGAAGTGTGAATCGTGCAAAATATAAAACAACAGGAATGGAAGCCAGGGCGACAACATGTTGCACCATCAGAGCTGGAAAAAAACAACTTTTGAAATGCACTGAAATCACGGCCAAACAATAAAAAAAAAATCATATAAACTAGCATGACTATGTTCCATAATATTATTTTGATAGTCCTAAAAACAAAACAGCTTCGTCTGTCACTTAATGAGACCTGTGCGGATGCATCATGTCATCAAACGCTTGGCCAGAGAGAAGATGCACATGGACTGGATCCATCACATGGTGGCATGTGTTAAAATTAAACAGAAATTTAAACCCCTTTGATATTTTAGATCCATTAGGATGGGCCTTGAAACTGATGCACTGATGTCTATTTCCACTATACCTCTGTAATAATGAGATCATCAGATGCTGTATGTCACACTGGATGAAGACACTAGCTCAAGGCACTCAGAGATGGTCTTACTTTGGATTAATAATTACTCTGTATAAAACATTTGTCTTTTTGAACTTATTTAAAGTTAGAGTTAAAAATTGTGCCCAACCTTTATGGGTCCATAAGTAGCTGATATAAGACGGAGTTGAGCCACCTTTTTCTCTCACCACTGCTGTCCTGATGTAATATCTGTTGTTTTAAAGTAATGACATTTGTTGTAATTTGCTGCAGTAAACTCTCCACTACTGTCACAATAATGGAAACAATAAATCACAAGTTTTATTGTTTTTTTAGGCCACTGTGACCTTTCTTATTTTTATTTTACACATCCTAAATGAAATATGCTCCTTGTTCACCTGACTTTCTCGCAGTAAGTTTCAAATTAACTTAAATAGATGCTTTGTGTAAAAAAAAAAAAAATAATAACTCTGATTTGCAAAAACACACATTTAGCTATAACTAATTCCTATAATCTTAAAAGTTATTACCTTCAAATGTAAATGTGAGGGGGAACAAGTTTTATTGCATTGTTTTATATTATTATTTCACTCAACCATTTATATGGAAATATTCACATTTGTTCTCTGCTTTAATTCTAGTTTCCAACTAAAAGTGGATAAAGGACCAAAGAAAATAGAAACAATAAGTGGCACACACTCACATGCATGCGTGGGCTCACACATGCACACACCTGATAGGAACCTGCTTGACTGAGACACAACCATTTCCAGCACTACAACCACAGCTGAGATTCTCATTAAAATTTTTTGGAGGATTTTTTTTATTTTTTTTATCATGTAAACATTGAGCATGGTGGTAATCCTCAGTGGATTATGCTGAACTGTAATTCCAAAAGCAGTAGCAAAGTGGCAAAAAGGTGGT
Organism: Nematolebias whitei; assembly: GCF_014905685.2. Taxonomy (NCBI): domain Eukaryota; kingdom Metazoa; phylum Chordata; class Actinopteri; order Cyprinodontiformes; family Rivulidae; genus Nematolebias; species Nematolebias whitei. The sequence continues at coordinate 4,471,036 of NC_056513.1, read as the reverse complement.
CTTCAGGCAGGTAGGAACTGTTGCCAGGGTAAGTGAGGAGTTAAAGATGTCAGCCAGTACCTCGCAGAGCTGATCAGCACAGTCTCTCAACACCTTCCTGGGGATGTTGTCTGGGCCAGTTACTTTGTGAGGAATAATCTTCTTAAAAGTACTCCTCATTTCTGCTGAGGTCACAATGAGAAACTCTTCTTCTGGTGGTGAGGCGAGTCTGGCGCTGGGTGGTCTGTTCGGGTCTTCAAAGTGTGCAAATAACCTGTTGAGGGCATCAGGCAGTGATGAGTCTCTATGGCATTGTTCACTTCTACCTTTATAATTTGTTATACACTTAATGCCGCTCCACATGCTCTGTGGAGCTTGTGAGGTGAATGGACCTTATATCCTATGTGCATATGTGGCCTTGGCCCTCTTAAGTCACTGTAATGCCACTCGGTTGTTATGTGCTTCTGACTATCCATGATGCTGATCACATGCTACTGATTTATTTCATGTTGCTGTGTTCATTTGTCCTCATCTGCTCACACAGACTCATGTTCGTGCTACTGTCATTTGGCACATTGGTTTGTACTGTTAGTGCTTAGTATATTCTTAGTTTAGTATATTTAGTGTATTCTTAGTTAAATGTATCCATAGTTTAGCATATTTCTTGGTTCAAGTATTGGATGTAATTACTCTCTTTACAATTTGCATTTTTGTTGGATGAAACCGGGACCCTGTGTACACAGTTTCATTCCACCTCATGTACCACATGTGATGTGGATGACAATAAATAACTCTGTATCCTTAACACCAGCAACCAGCTTGTTCCTTGTCCTTCTCAGTTCCTGTGATTTTCCAGATCTGAAGGTAGTGTTCCTGGCTTCCAGCAGGGTGCAAACCTCTGCATTCAGCCAAAGCTTCCCATTTCAGTAGCTCTTAACATATCTGATGGTGGTGGGGTCATCTGCATATTTACTAATGTACCCCAAGACTGAGGATGTGTATTTCTCCAGATCTAGCTTACCCTGATTTTCAGCAGCTTCTCTGAAGACCAGCCAGTCTGTACGTGCAAAACAGTCTTTCACTATGAAGTCACCATTCTGCATCCAAGATTTAACTTTATTTTGTATCGGTTTGGAGCGTTTCAGCGGGGTGGGGGTGGGGGGTCGAGTGGGTGGTGGTGGGGGGTAAGCAGGGTCCAGGAAGATGGAGTTATGATCAGAGAATCCTGGGTAGGGGCAGTGTGTGTCTTTGTATGCATCTCATACATTTGTGTAAATATGCTCCAGCGTGTTGTTCCCTTGTGTTGGTATCACTACATGTTGGTAAAATCTTGGCAGGCAGTCATTTAGATTTGTGATTAAAGTCACCAGCCACAACGTACAGAGCCTCAGGTGTTTGCTGTGCAGTGAGCTAACATTATCATGTAGCTCCTACAGGGTGTATGTAGCATTAGCATCTGGAGTTATGTAAAAAACTGTTATGAACACTGCTGTGAAATCGCTGGGTGGATAATGTGGTTGACTTTTCACTTTTAGCTGCTCCAAAGTGGAGCAATGGTGGTTTATCAGAGTACAGTTTATGCACAAACCTTTACTCACGTAAATACATACTCCGCCTCCCCATGACTTTCCCGTTAGCTCGCTGCAGCAGACAGGCCCTCAACAAAGGTCTGTTGTCCAGCTGGAACGCTGAGTCCAGCATATTGTTGTTAAGCCAAGATTCTGTGAAACAAAGCATCACATATTTCCTCATTTCCTCCGAGGCAACCACTTTCAGACAAAGCACATCCATCTTGTTGTCTAAAGAGCAGAGGTGTGACATGAAGAGAGAGGGTATTGGGAGTTTGCCAGCCTTAGCATTAGCTTTTAGCCTTACTAGCACCCCACCCAGCAACCTCGCTTCTTCAGCCGGGAGCAGAACTTTTTCTTCCCATTAGATCACCTCTGCTGAAGATTACATGTAGATGACTTTAGAATCTGTGTTCTGTGTAGTAATCTGTGTAGTTTTGAAAATGTTGCTGATCGCCACTGTATTCCGTGGTAAATCTGTTCTTATTCTCATCAGTTCAGCTATAACTCACCCGCATAAAGCGTACAGAGTCAGGCACGGAGTCAATTTCAAAATTCCTAAAAACGGGGATTGCACCGGGAGCCAAAAGCGCGACCATCTTGGAGAGACCTGTTTTTAACAAAAAACGATGGCAATAAAGATAACAGTCATAAAAAAAGGCAGAAATTGGAAACTAAATTGAAGAAAAAAAAAAAAACATATATATATATATATATATATATATATATAAATAATAAATCATATATATACATAAATCAAGCTACACGTTAAATTGATGTAGAATACTAAAAACAGGACATGTCTGCATTAGTTTTTGCCATGAACTTAGCAGTTGTTTCAAGCCACTTAGAGAGGTCAAGGCAGAAAGCTTCTGATCATTTTGCAAGGTGTTTCAGCATAAAAGAGCAGAGTAGGAGAAAATAATTTTGCCTAGCTCAGTTAGCAGTGAGTGAATACTGCATGTAATAATGTCCTGAGAATGCACACTGTAGCTGCACTCGTAGCGACATGCAGGAGGAGATGTATGAAGGCAACAGACAACGAAGTGATTTGAAGATGAAAATGTACCAGCAATTCTACGTGAAGTAAATAATGATAAGTTAACCAGTGAATACAGGGTGCAGTGATGGGTACGGTAGTTACAGCCATTTATAAATCTTAGTGCACCATGATAGGCAGAGTCCAGCATCTGCAAGGTGCTTGCAGGAGCATTCATGTAAATAATGTCACCATAGGTAATGAAAGTGAAGAAAGTTGCAGTTACAAGATGTTTCCTTGCATTCTGAGATAGACATGCTCTATTTCTCAAAAATAATCCCAGATTCACTTTCATTTTCTTTACCAACTTTTGACGTGGGCTTAAGAGAGATGTGAATCGGCCAAGATATCCAAATAGTTGTAGGAATCAAAAATCTCAATGGTACACTATTCAAAGATAAAATAGAAGGACATACTGCTCGTACCGACTTCCTGTTTGAAAACAAAATCCCTTTGGTTTTCTTTTTGTTTAGGATAAGTTTGTAATGGAACAAATCTGATGGGATGATGTTGAATGCAGATTGCAAAAGCTGGAAAACATTCCCAAATGTTTTAGCTCAACAAACAACTATCAGCATGGAAATGCAAGGATTCATCAGGAATGCTCTGACCTACATTACCTATGTAGATTGTGAAAAGGGTGTGTCCTAAGACTGAGCCTTGTGGTACACCATTGTTAATAGTTAGATAACTGAAAGAAGTATCATTATGTTGAACACATTGCATCTGGTTTGAGCGATAATTAGTGAGCCAACAAAGATGTGATCTGAGAAACCAATTTCTGAGAGATGACATAAGATGCCATGGTCCCCAGTGTCAAAAGCTTTAGACAGGTCCAAGTAAAGTGCAGCACAATAAACCTTAGCATCCAGTGCTTCAACAGCATCATTAAAAACCTTCAACAAAGCAGTCATTGTGCTTTGTTGTTTCCTGAAACTAGATTGATGGGGAGATACAATGTTAAAAGAACCCAAATATTTTGATTTGATAGTTTCAGTTAGGTAAAATACAGAGTTTAGGGATTGGTCGATAATTGTTCAGTATGCTGGGGTCTCCTGCCTTCAGTAAAGGTAGAACAAAAGCTTTTTTCCAAGCGTTTGGGAAAGCGTTTTGGCTTATCGACCGATGAAAGATGTGAGACACTGGTTCTGCAATGATGTGTGCGCCCAGACTTAAAAAATAAGGTGGAAGGTTATTAGGGCCTGCAGATTTTTTACAATCTAGACAATTTAACAATTTATTAACCTCACTAAACCAAAACAGTGAAAATGAAAAGGATTGACTTGTAGGAGAGATATAAGAGTAGCTAAACTACTTTGTACTAGTGATGGTAGTATGAAACAAAAGCTTCAAAACATGCTTCAAACCATGCAGTAAAATTACATCGAACCACTGCTTCGGAGCTTGTTTTGGTGCGAAAAAAGTCACGTGACAGGTGAAGTCCGAAACAAAAACTGTTTCATGGTCCGAATGAATCGCTTGACTGGTTCGCGGCCCAAACAGATGATTCCCGACAGGTTGAGACAGTTTTGAATTGAGAGCTCAACACTATGAAACATTTCAGAGTCGTTTCAATGTGTTGGAGAGTAAGTGTGTTTTTGCAGCTGAAACTGAGTAATTATAGAGGCAGCCAGGAAAAGAGATCATTCTAACATGTGGGAACACTTCATTCTGCACATGATAAGGTGGTTTATGTATTTAAATGTCAAAAAAGTTATAGTAATGTTCAGCAGTAAAGATATTCTAGCTGTTTTTTGTTACTTTTTCTTTTTTTAGCCATCCTTTTTTATTATTAAAAACATTTGTATGCCTTTTTATAACTGTTTATTGTTGTTGTCCATTGTTGTCATCATTCTTGGTTGAAATCAAGTCTCTCTTGTAAATGAGTCCTCAAGGCTCAATGGGATTTACCTGTCTAAATAAAGGTTGAATAAAAAAAAAAATCTAACCCATTTAATCCATGTATTTAATATAATTACAGTAAAATGATGTATGTGATTTTAATAATCATATATCAGTATGGCCTCAAATTATTATTTTTATTTACATTAGTGTATTTGTGCAGGTGCAGTGTTTGGTGTGTTCAACTGAATTGAAGCATCATGATACCTCTTCTATGATTAGACACTTCAGCTCCAAACATGGAGATGCTGGACACGTCATTTAATTGATATTTTATGAATGATAAAGACTCTGACTCTGTCACAGTTACACAAGCACAATACTATTGCAACATTTGTGTTAAATCTCTTCAATGCACAATTATCAGTCTTTATTCAAAAACATGTAAGCATGAATACATTTTCAAACCAGACAACATAGAAAGTTGATGAATTTAAAAAAAAAAAATCTGTTTTTACCACAGTAAAGTAGTTTCTTTAACACTAGTCATTGAAGTTCTTGGTGTGTGCCACCAAAAGCATGCCACTTAATTTGACAGCAGCATTGCAAATTGCCACACGAGGTCAGTGTAACTGAAGCTTCAACAAATGAACCTATTTTTTAAACAATTGGCCCAACTGGTTCAGTGCTTCATAAAAGCTTAATTTGCTCATCATTACTTTGTACACGGAGTTAAATTCAGTCAACCACATCACAACAATGCCCAGGGTGAAGAGGACATGTCCAAAGGAGAAAAAAAAAGGCATGGTTGGATCACTGAAGCTTTTATGCAGTCCACTGATGAGGAGGAAGTGATTCCAGGTGTGCAGCGTGATGTGACAGCAGGCCTGTAAACAAGCAAAGGAGGAGAAAGGTTGTTCGCTAGTAAAAGAACCCAGTAGAAATCACTGGATGTAACAAAGAACAAAACAAAAAGTACTTTAAATTTATCATAAATTATATTGGTTAATTGTTTTTATATAATTACTCATAATATGTATGCTCTAATTTGCTTTTAAAGCAAATGCATACTTAACGTATTTATGAATGAATAAATAAGTGTCCTGCATTAATTTGAATTGTCAGAATAAAAGATTCAAACTAAAATGTGCTAAACTATTATATAAATACAACACTTTGTTTTTGCTTCCATTTTCCACGAGTTGAACTCAAAGAGCTAAGACTTTTTTCTATGTACACAACAGGCCTTTTTCTCTCAAATATTGTCCATACATTTGTGTAAATCTGTGTTAGTGAGCATTTCTCTTTCACCGACATAATCCATCCACCTTACAAGTGAGGCATATCTAGATGCTGATTAGAGAACATGAGCATTGCACAGGTTGTGCTTTAGGCTGACCACAATAAAAGGTCATTCTAAACTATGCAGTTTTATCACACATCACAACGCCATGAATGTTGTAAGTTACCACCAGCCCCTCTGTTCGTCGTCCAGAACCTACACCAGCCCAATTTTCTACTATCCATTTCAAAAGAACATAAGTATTTATAGTCACAAGTTTTGACAAGCTACCACTTTCTTTTTCAGCAGATTGTCAGAACCAATGGAGAGCTCTTTGGATATGCAGAACACCCATTTGTGAACACTTTAAAGTCCATTTAAAATAATAACAACAAAACGATACATGCCTGAATTAGTGTTACTGTATTATTCTGCTTTGCTTCCAGAGAACTGAGTGCACTGTAAGTGCCTAAGAAATTATAAAATCAAAAAATTACTAAGTCATAATAGTGAGAAGTATGTTTCCCTGTTTTAGATAAATTATGTTAAGGCAGATGGCTGTTGTTACTCAGGAAGAAAATTGCATAAAGCACATAACAAGCATCATAAAGCTATGGCAGTAAAGATGCACTGCTTTAAAATGGCCCCCGATGAGTTATGGGATCATGATCTACAGCATATCCTTCTGAAAACCACATACAGTAACAAAAATTCTGACTTTACACAAAAGACTCCTAAGAATCCCAGGCAATGAAAGAAAGGCAGGAACTAAACGCCTAAAGGTGTAAAATCAACTGTACAAGTCAACTATGCAAGCAAATTCCACAGCCATGTTTTTAAGCTTATACAGTAGTCCCTCGCTACTGCATGGTTCATTTATCGTGGACTCACACTATCATGTTTTTTTGTTTGTTTTTTTTTTTTTCAAAATAAGATTGGACATGACACACAATTGGCTGATTGATGGATGAGTGGCATGATCGGCATTGATTTTTTAAATTTAAAATACGTTATTTAAAAAATATTTAGCACCTGCTGCATGTCTGTGCAGTCCAGAGCTGCAGAAAAAAAAAAAAAAAAAGCTTCCTCCTGCTGCTTTGTGCAGCCCCAACTGCAGGACAAACTTCCTGCTGCAGCTGATCAGCTTTTCAGGGTGCAGAATGGAGAAGTGGGCGTGGCCAAGAGCACTTGCAGGTGGAAAAGAGCAGATGAGGCAGGGAGCTGAAATAATGACATTATGTGCTCTTTTAGAGCATTTAGAGTTTAGAAACGTTGCTTAGAATTTTGCAAGAGTGCGGGAAGGATTTAAATAAATGCCGTTTCACACACACACTCACACACACACACACACACACACACACACACACACACACACACAC
>NC_056513.1:4456458-4463847 GCF_014905685.2 Nematolebias whitei | reverse complement strand
ACATATATATATATATATATATATATATATATATATATATAATAAACTACTACTTACAACTTGTACTGCTATTCCTACTTTGTGGTTTTTCCACTTATCAAAGGTCTTCAGGGTACGGATTCCCGCGATAAACAAGGAACTTTACACATAGTGTTTTATTTTATTTCATCAAGTAAATTTAGTTTGTCGGACTGTATTCCTGAATTCAGACTTGAAATCAAGGTGTGTCTGTGGCTCTGCTAACACTATGATGGTTAACCTCCCATTAGGTTCAGGGCACCGACTGCTTCCCGTGACAAGATTGGTTAAATGGTAAATGGACTGTACTTATATTGTGCCTTTCTTTACTCAAAGCGCTTTACAATCTGTGCCCTCTTACCCATTCAAACAGCACTCTACTCAATCTATGCAAAGACTATTAAGAGATTTAGATCACATTCATACGCCAGTGGGACACACACTGGATGCAATGATGCAGTGTCTTGCCCATGGACACTTCAGAATGTGACTGCTGGTGGAATCAAATCCCCAACTCTCCAATTGAAGGACAACAGCTCTAACTACTCAGCCACAGCCACCACCACTGGTTAGTATCCACAAAACAAGCATGCAGCATTTACAATATTGTAAAAGTAGTTACTTAGGTTTTACGAACGGGTGTTTGTTTTTCAGCAGCACCTTTAGTGTCTCTGAACATCAGAGTAAAGTGAGCGTCTCTCACAGACCGAGGCAACGGTTGCAAGGCTCTCACCATGTGTCTGCATTTGTGCACACCAATGTATGTAGCTCAGTAAAAGCACACGATGCACCACCTTTCATCTTTACTTGTGATTTTAGAAGAACATGCACCAACAAACACAGTGACGGGCTGTCAATGCTTCTTTTTGTTTTTCTTTTTCATCTTCATATATGTCAATCCATATTGGCCCGTGTGCCTTTTTTCCCCCTTTTTTCTCTTTTTTGGGGGAGCGGGGGGTGGACTTGAATGCACGCAAACATGCTGTGAGAAAAGCTTTTATGTCTGCATGCCTAACCTGATGTTCACAGCCTAAAACTTTCCAAATGTTATCTCCCTCTGACTGGTATAAATAGAGCAACTTGAGAGGTGCTAGGTTTAATCTTTAGGCCCATCAGAGATGACAGTGTGGTGAAATAATCAAAAAACTTCTACAGCCGCTCTGCAGGCAAATTCCACTGCCTGTGAAGGAAGCCAAAGATAAAAGAGGGACTTTTAAAAGACTTTCTATGCAGAGTCACTTTTTTTTTTTCCTCCCAATTTAGCCTAAACTGGTTCACTACCCCCTGACGAGAAATGCACATGTGTACTGGCAAAATAGAGAAGGACAAGTTCATGGATGAATAAAAACTATATTTGTGTGTGTGAGAATGCACAAAAAGGCATAACCACACACACACACACACACACAGGCATGGCCCTTGTCATTACTCGCTCCGTCAAAGTAGATCATATAGGCATTAATTGAAAGTGCAATCATGCTCTGAGCTCATGGTTCAAAGGAGCTGATAATAAGCTGTGATAGGTCCAGCTGATGGAAAAAGCCAGAGAGGCTGTCGGCATGCACAGACATACTGAGTTTGTTTGTGTGTGTGTGTTTGTGTGTGAGTCTGTGTGTGGGGGTGTAAGTTTGTACTCTTGTATTTATAATACATTTCTAAGTCTCACTTTCATTCTGTGGTGAGGAAACCTAATCTCTGAGCTTGGTGTAGTTTCTTTGTGCCACAGACCCCTTAACCGTTACCACTCAAGCCACTCTGGCTTTACTTGTAATAATGTATGCATGTGTGTGTGCATTCACCTGCATGTGTGTGTGCAAGCCACCACTCGAGCAACTATTGTGTCTTGTAGCCAGCTCTGTATTCCTGGCATTGTTGTGGTCGATAAAACAGAGGCATGCAATATTAATGCAGGGATTTACTGTGGTTGTTAAGAGCTTCGGACAGCCTGAACTAATGTTTCAGTGAGAGCTGAGCACAAACATCCAGACCCAAACATCGAGGTGAGGACAAAATAAGAGAATAAATAGAGAAAGTGAGGTAGAGAAGGATCTGAAGGAGGTGTAAAAGGTAATGAAGTAGAGCATGGAGAAGATGACAGGAAGAAAGTCGAGCAATAAGTGGGGAAAGAAAAGCAGCTGAAAAATAGAGGGTGGGCACAGGTCAAGGCAAAATGGAGGAAAGGCCAGCAGATGACAACAGCAATAAGAAAAGGAAAATTGGAGACATGGGATGAGGTGGAAGAAAACGAGAAGGGGATGGGGGACTGATTTAAAGGATGAGAGGGTGAAAGTGGAGTCACAGATTCGAATGACAGAAAAGCCAAGAGGAGAACGAGATGGAAGGAAGCGTGGTTTCAACTGAGAAACGGAACGTGCCGGGAGAGGAGCTCGCGGAAGTGAGGGATTGTAAAAATAGTATTTGCAGAGGAGTGAGGAGCAAAGCGAGAAGTGCAGTTTGATCAACTAACTTGTGATAATCAAAAGTAATGAACTGAGCCTGTCGACGGAGAACAAAGTCCCACGTTATATGACAGATGATACAAGCACCATAATAAATACGTCTCTGACTAAATGTGAGGCGCAGCAGACTCTGTTTTCTATTTATCATTCTCAAATATTAGTGCACATGCCATTACTCACCCGGGCTTGGAGCTGTTGCTTGGCAACTTTCAAGCAATTAAAACTAAGAGGTGCCTTCAACCTGAAGAAAATACATAGGTTTTAGGAAGAATACTCACAGCTTCCATGACTCATAATTGAAAGCACAGAAAACCTTGACCTAAATTAACAGTTTTTCTGTTGTTTTATGCTTTTAGTGTAGGATTCTCTAGAGTAAGTTTTCAGAAGTCAGTTCTTCTTAAGTGGACTACATTTCTCAAGGGGACATCTCATGTCCCTTTTGGAAGTCTCTCATTTACTGTATCGCTGTTTTCCTCTCTGTGGCTTCCTCCCCAACTCTCTCCCCTGATGCTCTCAATAGAGGAACGCCAAAAATGATTTATGTGTCAGCGGGTGGCAATGAATGCTTTTAAGCATTCACACTATTGTTTTCCTGTTTTATTTAATATTCCGACCCATCGCTGTTCCGTATGTTTTTCAGTGTGGTTCTCCTCTCACAGTTATTTAAGCTATTTCAGCAATTTATGTATCAACATGTTCAGTTCCTTCAGGAGAGGGATGCTATGACTTTTGGTATCGGTGCAACTTTAGCTTTTTGAAATACAGTATTTAGCATTTTATGCCATGTTTTTTTTTTCCTTATAGAAAATGAAATAAGCTAATTTTATATCATTCAGATCTTTAGATCTGTTTACAACCTTTTACTGTCCCTTTCACATTTTGTTCTGCTTCGGCTTCTTTCAACTTCCTTGTGCAAAAATAACTTATTTTCAGCTACTTCCAGCTGTTTATGTAGCTGTTTTGTGATCATTTTACATTTGTTCTGCTAACTACAACATTTTTGAGCTTCTTCTAATTTATTTTTGCTAACTTCAGCTTGTTGTGCCCCTTTCAGCTTATGTCTGCCAGTTGCAGGTTTGTCTGATATTTCAGCTACTATTTTATTAACCTTTATTTAACCAGGCAAATCCCATTGGGATCACAGATATCTTTTGTAAGTGAGGCCTGGGCCTGAAGGCAGCCTAATATGCATGTTTTTGGTATGTGGGATGAAACCCACGCAAGCATGAGAAGAACATGCAAACTTCACACATAAAGAACCCAGGTCCAACCGGGAATTGAACACAGGACCTTCTTTCTGTGAGGCAACAGTACTAAACACTGAGCCATCGTGCTATCTGTACATTGTGCTCATCTGTTCACACAGACTCATGCTCATGTTCGTGTTGCTGTTCGACGTAATGTTTTTTTTTATGTTAGTAGTGCTTAGTTTATTCTTAGTTAATGCTTTTTATGTTAGTAGTGCTTAGTTTATTCTTAGTTAATGCTTTTTATGTTAGTAGTGCTTAGTTTATTTTTAGTTAATGTTTTTTTCTTAGTTCCTCTTAGATCTTATCATTGTTTATCTTTTACATTTTATTGTTGGATGTAACTGGGACCCTGTGTACATAATTTCACTCCACCATATGTACGTGGTGCGAACCACAATAAAGAATCTCTGACTCTCTGACTGTAACTATTTAGCTGTTTTATGCTATTTTAAGCCATTTTGCTAATAAAAAACAAAAATAAAAAAATTACTTATTTCAACTTTTTTTAGCATAATTCAGCAAAAATCTACTCTCTCCACTTCCGTAAATAAAATATTTTTTTCCAAATGTGATTCTGGCCACTTCTGCTTTGGCTTAATGTAATTTGTTTGTTATTTTCAAATGTAATTCCTTTTTTTTTCTTCTTCTTCAAATGTATTTCAATTGTTTTCAAATGTTCATTTATACCACAGGGCCACCGTACATTTCAGACTATTTCAACCTAATTGGGCAAACATATTCTTTCTGACTTCTTCTGCTAATTTAAGCTTGTTCTAATTGTTCTGATAACTTTTTTTTTTTTTAGCATTTTTAGATAATTTCTGCTGTTTTCAGATAAATTCAAGTATGTTGTAGTGATTTCTGCTATCTTTAGCCTAAATACCTTATTTATGTTAGTTTCATCTTGTTATACTCCGTTCAACTCATTTCTGCGATTTTCAGCTTTTTTTTATGCTATTTCAGCTACTATTTATCCATTTTATGGTAATGTTAGCTTTTTCAGCTAATTGCACATATTTGTTTAGCCCATTTCAGCTCTTTTCACTTCCTTCTGGTAGTTGAAGCTTCTTTCTGCCTTTTCAGCTTTGTTTGACTAATTTCAGCTTTTTTAAATTTTATTTATTTATTTTATATAGCAAATTTCCTATAACCTGTGATTATATCTGATACCGGTAATTTAAACCTAATTCAGCAAATTGTTTTTTTTTTTTGTTTGTTTTTTTTTTTGTGGGTGAGAGGGGTGTTCTACTAATCTAATCTTTCTTTTTTTTTCTCATTTGAGCTACAATCCAGCATGTGTTTGGCTATTTTTGTCTTTTTATCAGCAAGTTCTTAAGCAAAACAGTATTCACACTGCATTTTCACAAAAAATGCCATTGTTTCATGTTCTGCTGGTAGGTTAACTGGTGCACATCAAAGACAGGGAAACAATAGTTGCAACTCCAAGCTCAAATTCTGCAGCATTTTTCAAGAAACTGCATCTAAATTATGACCTTTCAACATTAAAATAATTTTGGCCATGGAACTTGCTAGTTTTTTTTCTGCTGTGCTTTTGATGGAAGCTCGAGTACTGCATTTTCAGTTGGTGTTCAGCCGAACTGTGGCGTGGTACTGTTATTTTGCAAATAGCCGAAGAGGGAAGGGAGGAACCAGCCATCAATTTGCATTTGAGTGATTCGGTTTCCGGTGAGGATTTTTCATCGATGTCTGCCAAAGTTGTTTTTAGTGAGGGAGAATTATGTGTGGAAAAATGCATAACTCAAACACATTACAGCTTGCTTTTAACATCAAGTAACATTGACTGAAGTCCATGGGGCTGCACTTGATGATGCATTATCAGCTCTCAAGTGGGTGAATTGTGGCTTTGACTTTATTCGTAGTCATTTTTTTAAAAGTCAGAGTAAATGTTTATTTCAAATGAGAAAAAAAAAAAAATCATACATCGTTCACTGCAATTTAAAAACACAAAACTGGTGTTTTCAAACTATAAAATCACTTTGATTTAGCAAAACAAAAATTCCATACACAAAATATACATATTTAAAAAAGTTTTTGACAATTTGACAATCGTATTCTTTTTTTGTTTTACTAGCAAAACACTGAATATTTTGGTCTGCTAATATTCATAACTGGTTGTAACTACCGTACCCACCACTGCACCCAGTATTCACTGGTTAAATGGACATCATTAACTTCACACAGACTCTCTCACTGGTACATTTTCATCTTTAAATCACTTCTTGGTCTGCTGCCTTCATACATCTCCTCCTACATGTCTCTGCATGAGTGCAGCTACAGTGTGCGCTCTCAGGACATTATTACCTGCAGTGTTCCCTCAGTGAGGACTGAACTAGACAAAAGGACCTTCTCCTACTCCGCTCCTGTTTCCTGGAATATCTTACAAAAATATTTGAAGCTCAATCTTGACCTCTCTAAGAGATTTTAAACATATTCATGGAAGAAAAAAAAACAACACAGGCATTTTCCTGTATTTTACCTTGTTTCATAATATAGCTTGATTTTATTTTGTTTTATATCATTACTTTGATTTACTTTTCATTTTATATGCATTTTATGTCTGTTTGTTGTTTGTATCTCATCTGTGGTCTTTGTTTAAAACAGGTCTCTTGTAAATGAGTTATTGTGACTCATTGAGACTTACTTGTATAAATAAAGATTGAACTAACAATGATGAAATGTAGGTGTGTGTGAAAAAAGGTTGAAAGCAATGTTAACTGAAGTAAAACACTGGTAATTTTACAAATAATAATAATAATAATAATACTAAATACATAAAAAAAAAATATATATATATATATATACGCATATAACAAAACTCAAAGATGATGACTCCTCATGTACTGACATTATTAATGTTACTCCACCACACGTTGAGGGATGACAAGAATGATAAGTGACTTTCAATACATGTTTGAATAAATCAAGTCCAGTCTCATGCATGGGGATCAGCCTCCCCACCATCACAAACATCTACACCTCCAGATGTAGGAAGAGGGCCACCTGCATCATGAAGGACCTCACTCACCCAGCACACACACTTTTTGCCCCACTCCCCTCAGGAAGGAGGTTGAGGAGCATTAAGTGTAGAACCACTAGACTGAGGAACAGCTTCTACCCTGAAGCTGTTAAACTCATGAATCTCTAACCAGAATAATCACTGTGAAAAAATCACATCATGTTGCTGCTGATCTGTTTCATGTTGCTGCTGATCTGTTTCATGTTGATGTGTTCATTCATACTCATCTGCTCACACAGTCTCATGTTCGTGCTGCTGTTCAGTGTATTGTTTTTATTGTTTTTATGTGATTAGTGCTTAGCAGATTTTTTATCAACATTTTTCTTAGTTCATACCTTAGATGTTATTACTGTTTTTCTTTTACATTTTATACTTTTGTTGGATGTAACTGGGACCCTGTGTACACAATTTGGTTCCACCACATGTGGTGTGAATGACAAATAGAGAACCTTGAATCATTTTATATATATATAATCAAACAGACATTAACGTACTGCTTTTAAACATGTACTGTATACTTTATCTCCCCCCCCCCCCCCCCCCCCCCAAAAAAAAAAAATGTTTAAAAAAAAACATCACAAAAAGGGTATTTAAATAAATGAAAACTGGTTTTAGATAAGGGGCA
>NC_056513.1:4455336-4456358 GCF_014905685.2 Nematolebias whitei | reverse complement strand
GTTTGCATGTTCTCTCCGTGCATGCGTGGGTTTTCTCTGGGTACTCCGGTTTCCTCCCACAGACCAAAAACATGTGTTAGGCTGATTGGTAACTCTAAATTGTCCCTAGGTGTGAGAGAGAGAGTGAATGGTTGTTCGTCTCTATGTGTCCCTGTGATGGACTTGCGACCTGTCCAGGGTGTACCCCAACCCTCGCACAGTGATTGCTAAACATGGGCACCGGCGACCCCCGTGACCCAAAATGGAAGAAGCGGGTAAAAGATAATGGATGGATGGATAGATGGTTGTAGTTCGATTTTTTTTTTTTTTTTTTTTCTGGTAGAGATATGTTTCAGTGCATTTAGCATAAGTTATCTTAATGTGGCCACATACGATGAATAACAGCCAAGTCCTAAAAATCCTCTGAAGGATAGTCAACAGGATCAGATGCAGGTGTGGAAGGGTGGATTGATCAGATTAATTAATATCAACAGTGGGGACAGTGATTATGAGAGGCAAACCTTTGAATCACACAATACTATAACCTGTGTTTGACCAAACGAGATTTAACATTTTATTAAGAGCAGTCCTACCCAGAATTGCTGAAAGCTGAAAACAGCAAAACACATACATTAAATAATCAGAGTCAGAGTTTCTTTATTGTCATTCGCACCTCATGTGGTACATGTGGTGGAGCGAAATTATGTACACAGGGTCCCAGTTACATCCAACAATAAAATGTATAAGAAAAACAGTAATAACATCTAAGATATGAACTAAGAAAAACATCAACTAAATATACACTAAGCACTCATAACATAAAACATTGAACATCACCACAAACATGAACATGAGTCTGTGAAATAATGATGATTATAATAATGATGAGACTAACAATGGCCAATAAACACACAAACATTACAAAAAGTTTCACATTTTAACAATTTACCATCAACCTCAGTGCAAAGCAGACACAATTAAAATAATCAATAATGTATCCATTATATATATATATATATATATATATATATATATATATATAT
>NC_056513.1:4441477-4454936 GCF_014905685.2 Nematolebias whitei | reverse complement strand
TGTGTGTGTGTGTGTGTGTGTGTTTGTTTGCTCTGAGCATTCACTTAAATGTCACTTTGTGAGCCTGACCTCACCTGAAGAAAGAAGGAACCCTCGACAACAATGCAGAAAGTAAACTTTGCTTTAAAGTAAGATTTCAAATGTCACCATCGTGATGTTTGCAGCAAGACACTTGGCAACAACGGCATCGAACGGGCAATAAAATCAGAACATATTTATTAATATAACTGATTAGGTGCAACAGAAACTGCAGTATATTGGAGTTTGTTGTGAAAAATGTTATTTGTGTTGTGAACAGACATATTTCTTATACTATAAGAACCTGGTGTATTATGGGATAGTCTCAGTTTAGTAGTTTGAAAGCAACAATTATTTAATATTTACACATTTGAGGTAGCAAAGTGAAAGTAAATGTTACACTTTTGGTAGAACTTGCTGAAAAAACAGCTGAAATTATCTAAAAGCATGCTGAAATGGAAGAACAAGCGTGTTAGTAGAAGAAAGCATGAAGAACATTGATTTCCCACATTAGGAAATGAACACCCAAATTAGGAATTTAACTCCAAAAGCTAAAATTAGCAACAGATAGGTGAAAAGTACCTGAAAAGGGAAAATAAGCTTAAACTACCAGAAGGGGATGGAAGGAGCTAAAATTAGAAAAATAAAGTAAAAAATTGGAATTAACTGAAAAAGCTAAATTTAGCAAAACCCAGCTAAATAGTACCTGAACGAGTAGCAGAATGAGCTAAAACTAGCAGAAATAAGCTGAAAGGAGCAAAACAAGCAAATTAGCAGAAATAAGTTAATTAGGCTCAAAGTAGCAAGATTACCACGGACGACGAGTTTATCTGAAAACAGCTACGCTTAAATTAACATAGGAATGTAGAAATATATGTTTGCCCAATTAGGCTGAAAGAAGCAAAAACGAGCACAAAAATGTGGAAACTATTTGAAACGAAGCTTAAATTAGCATAAAATAAAAATAAAATTGAAAGCTATATAGTATATGAAATAGTAGAAAAAGCTGAAACTTGCAAAAATAAGCAGAAAAAAGCATAACAAGCTAAAATTAGTAGACATAAGTTAGAAGCACAATGTTGTAGTTAGCAGAATGAATCTGGAAGGATCAGAAAACAGCTGAAAAAAGCAGCTGATGAAAAAGCTGAAACTTGCAAAAATAAGCAGAAAAAAGCATAACAAGCTAAAATTAGTAGAAATACGTTAGAAGCACAATGTTGTAGTTAGCAGAATGAATCTGGAAGGAGCAGAAAACAGCTGAAAAAAGCAGCTGATGTAAGAAGCTGAAAAAAAAGTTAAAATTTTCTTGATGAAGCTGAAGCAGAACAAAATGTGAAAGGAGCAGTAAAAGTGTGTAAACAGATATAAAAATATGAAGAATGGAAAATGAGCTTGACTAATTTTCTATGAGAAATGAAATAAATAAAAAAGGCTAAATATCTCAAAAAAGCTAAAGTTGTTCTAATACCAAAAGTCATTAGCATCTGAAGGAGCTGGACGTTTTGATGTATGATTTGTTGAAATAGTACAACAAATGTGGAACAAAACAAATGTACAGAAGAAAATGGATCATAATAGAGAATGCTTCATAAACATTCACACATTTAAAAATGACTTGAAAACATTAAAAATAAAAGAAAAAGAAAAAGGTCAACACCTACTGCCTGCATGCTGCTCAGCTGATCCCTCCGTTCAGGAGCTCTGTAAGTTTAGTGAAGGCTTATTATGGAGTTGGGTCTAATTCGGTCTGGATGAGGGCTGTTTGGAGCACACGGAGCAAAGATGGAAGAAAGAAAAGAGGATTAAGCTGCAGACAGGGTTGGGAGAGCTGCTATTGTTTCAACCTCTTTTGAAAACTTGTCACTATTTGAAATTACTTGGAACCAACAATGAGTCAAACTGCCCAGAGTTACTTCTAAAATCCCTCTTGTGAGACTTCATTAATGTATCATTAATAACAATTTGGATTTGGGAGTGGAATTACTGCACTCAGTCGTCACCAACATATACAGTACTTCTGAAAGAAACATGCCAGGACTTCTGGAAAAATGTTTATTTATTTATTTGCCAGTTATTAATGAGCCTTACTCAGACCAACTTTACATTAAATACTAAGTATCAGAATATTATATACCTTCCAGCATTGTCACACTGAAATGACATACTCCTAAACACGACATTTCAGCCACAGGAAGAACAAAAAATAAGGATTTTATTGCAATAGTATCACCAACATTTAAATGCCTGCCTGTGCAAAGCAATCAGACATTAAACAAATTCAGCCAAACATCAAATCACTTGTGTCCATGATGTAACGGTTATATTGAGGTGGAAGTGCAAAATAAAAGTTTATGTACAGTAATGCAACATATTCAGTGACTACGCACTATATTGTCTCATTTGTCAGATTTACTGATGATCTCAAACGTGAGATAAACTATAATTCATCCATTCATTCATTGAATAATCAGATGTTATTCAATTCAAAACAATATTCATGTTTTAGTCTATATTTTCTGAGATAAATGAGTTGTATTTAAATGATAAAATACAAAAGCTTATCCAAAACTCATTTTTGTAAATATAATAAAATATTTTCATATTAAAATTGTATTTTCTTCTATTTTCCCAATTCGATCATGATATGATCTTGCCTTCTTAGACATTGTCTCATTAATCTTTATTATATCCACTTTTCATTTTTTCTTACGGTTCTCTTGCCCTCTGCCCCAAGCTGTGTCAGCCCAAAGAGACTTTCAGACCTATGGGCATCAATTTCTAATAACGCAATCTTCCCCAGTCGCCTATTATCCATACATTTTAGAGCTTTTTATGGAAGAAAATAACCTGCAAGAACATAAGCTGCCATTCACCTATAGTGTAAATTGGTTATCTGCTGAACCACATCATAGTGCCAAGATATCCTTTGCCATCAGTGTTCCAGAATGCAATTAATCTAAATGTCTAGTCTTAATCAGTGTCCCTGTTGCCCCTGGTTACTAGGCTGACCTGTTGAGGTCAGACGGCCTCCTGCTGTCAAATGATGTCATTATTCTGTGATTATCAGTACAGTTTGTAAAACATGACGAGTGAAAGGGTCAAGTTGTTGGCAATAAGTTCAGAAAGGTCTAAAAAGATTAAACAAAGTAATATGCTGAATGTAATTATCCACGACTTGTTAATGTACATGAAAGTGTTGAAAGGCTCAAAAGGGACAAAAAAAATGTTATAAGATTTGATGTTAGTTTATCTTTGCTACATTTTTTTTAACGTGCATTTACTAAAGGTGTTCAACATGTCAGGAATAGTCTTAAAAAAATAAATAAATAAAAATCTCATTCCTCACTTCAAGCCACTCCTGAACCAGAGACGTCAGAAGTGTCTTACCTGCTGAGGAGACAAAGATCTGGACGGTTGCTCAGTGGTCCAACGTCCTCTTTTCAAATAAAAGTAAATGTTCATGTCATTTAGAAATCAAGGTTCCAGATTCTGGAAGAAGAGTAGAGAGGTCCAGGATCCACGTTGCTTCAAGTCCAGAGTGACGTTTCCACAGTCAGTGATGGTTTGGGTCCATGTCCTCTACTGGTGCTGGTCCACTGGGTTTTCTGAAGTCCTCAGTCCACGCAGCATCTAGCAGGACATTTTAGAGCTCTTCATGCTTCCTTCTGAGTTTTATGGAGATGCTGAGTTCATTTTCCAGGAGGACTCAGGCTTTGGCCCACACTGTCAAAGGTACCAACAGCTGACTACATATTATTATGATTTTATAAAACGCTGATTTATTTATTTTTTTTAATTCATTCAACCTTTATTTATTCAGGTAAATCCTATTGAGCCTCGAGGACTCATTTACAAGAGAGACCCGATTTCAACAAAGAACACAGATGAGGCACGGACAACAGACAATCAAATAAAAAGTGTATGAAATGAAAAAGTAAACAGAATAAATAATTTAAAAATGAGACAAAAACAGCAACGTTATAGATATCATCCAACATCTGCAGGGCGCTTGCAGCCGCATTCATAATGTCACCGTAGTCAATGGAAGGAAGGGAAGTCACAGTTACAAGGTGTTTCCTTGTGTTCAGAGTTAGACAGGATCTATTTAAAACAATAAACCCACTTATACTTTCAGTTTATTTGGTTTTGTTAGCATTTAGCAGCAGTTTGAGACATGCTGGTGAAGATTCTCAGTCATCCAGGACATGACGAATTCAAAAAGCGTTCAATACAAAAACATCTTCTGTTACAAATAAAGTCCAGTTGTTTTTGTATCGAACGCTTTTTGAACCAGTTCGAGACGGAACAAATCTGACTGGATGACGTCGACTGCAGACTTGGCTCTTGTTTGTTTGTTAATAAATGATGACACGGTGTAATGTGTCAGCTGTTGTTGTTTAACTGAAGTTGAATTTTCTCGAACTTGTACTTTGAGGCAGGTTCAACATGTTTAAGTTTTCTTGAACTCCCCTGAAGTCAAAATTGATAGCAGCTTTGGCTTCTTGTCCACCTTGGCTGCTCGGCACTTGGGTTGAATCGTCCCATCTGTTGCTGACTCGTTGTGCTTTAAACAGCTGCTGGGCCTATTAACCAGCGACTGCAATTAACACATCATTTCTTGGCTGTGACTTGCTGTGCCCCTGCGTGTCCCCGTGTGCACGCTCTGCTATGGTAGTCGGTAAATGATGGACCGCATTTAGGCCTTCTGCACTGACAGGATGCTAGGTCTTTTATTCTTGTATCCCCTTTTTACATTCTGTTTGTTTTGATTGCATGTGAGAAATTATATGGTGGTTCTGCAGCCATTTTTTTTTTTTATTTCATTTAAAGCAATAAACATCAGTACAGACATGTTTGGTTCATTTATTATTATTTTTTTATTATTATTATATGTGAATAGTGTTGTATGTACACACTGTATTAGGCAAGTAGCTGAGTGAAAAAAGTAACAATGTGCTGTTTTACCTTTCTTTGTCCATATGTTTGTTAATAAGGCCAAACCTAGTACATAAATAAAAGATAAACAGATAATAAATAAACGGCATCACGGTGGCACAACTGGTAGAGCTTCTGCCTCTCAGTGAGCAGGTCCCCGATTCATATCCTGGTCCGGGGGCCTTTCTGGGTGGAGTTTGCATGTTCTCTCCGTGTATGCATGGGTTTTCTCCAGGTACTCCAGTTTCCTCCCACAGACCAAAAAACATGTATGTTAGACTGATTGGTAACTGTAAATTGTCCCAAGGTGTGAGTGAGAGAGTGAATGGTTGTTTGTCTCTATGTGTCCCTGTGATAAACTTGTGACATGTCCAGGGTGTCCCACGACCCTCGCACAGTGACCGCTGGACATGGGCACCAGCGACCCTCGTGACCCAAAATGGAAGAAGTGGGTAAAAGATAATGGATGGATTTTAAAATATCTTTAATCTATCTATCCATCCATATTTCCATCCACCCATCCAAATTTCCATCCATCCATCCATCCAAATTTCCATCCATCCATCCAAATTTCCATATATCCATCCATCCATCCATCCACCCATCCATCCATTCATCCATTCATCCATTCATCCATCCATCCATCCAAATTTCCATCCATCCATCCATCCATCCATCCATCCATCCATCCACATTTACATCATCCCATCCAAATTTACATCTATTCATCCATATTTCCAGCCACCCTTCCAAATTTTCATCCATCCATCCATCCATCCATCCATCCATGCATCCAAATTTCCATCCATCCATTCATATTTCCATCATCCCATCCATATTTCCATCTACCCATCCAAATTCCCATCCATCCATCCATCCATCCATCCATCCATCCATCCATCCATCCATCCATCCATCCATCCATCCACCCATCCATCCATCCATCCATCATCCATCCATCCCCTCAAATTTCCATCCATCCATCCATTCAAATTTCCATCTATCCATCCATCCATCCATCCATCTGTCCTTCCGTCCATCTGTCCATCCGTCTGTCCGTCCACCCATCCATTATAGTTTACCCACTTCTTCCTCTTGGTGGTCACTGGTGCCCATATCCAGTAGTCACTGTGCGAGAGGCAGGGTACACCCTGGACAGGTTTCCAGTCCATCACAGGGACACACAGAGACAAACGAGACAAAAAAAAAAAAAAAGAACCATTCACTCTGTCTCTCTCACCTAGGGACAATTTAGAGTTAACAGTCAGCTTAACATGCATGTTCTTGGTCTGTGGGAGGAAACTGGAGTACCTTGAGACAATCCGATGACCTTCTCAATGAGAGGCGGCAGCTCTACCAACTGTGCCACCGTGTCGCCCCTTTTGAAACTTCACTACAACTTATTTAAATTTAAACACAGATTTAGTTAATTATTATCCTATTTTTTCTTTATTCATTCTTTTTTTTTGAGGTATATGAGATTACAATTTCACATGTTTGGGTTTGTCTGTTTAGCTTTCAGGGGCATCAAATTTGATTAAAGCTAACGTTTTGGAAAATGTTCCCAATAAAAACAAAATTTATGTGTTTTAAATGATCTAAATTTGTTATTATGTTGCACTGTTGTTACCATGGGCAGTATGAGGGATGACTATGGTGACAGAAATGGTAGAATACTTGTCTAAGCATTCCAGTATTTGATATAGCATACTCAAGCTGTTTATGATTAATATCCAAGATTTTCTCCTATTTGGGCTACATCTGATTTTTTTATAAAATAATACTCAACCTCAAATATACTTAACATTTTTCAGTATCTAAAACTTAGACGTTTATAATAAATGTTGGTTTAAAGCTGAACTTGGGACATTTTAAATAAGAAATTTAGAAAACAGTTTTCAAGCATATAATGAGTATCCACTGTCAGCTGGAAAAAAAAAAAAAGGTAAAAAACAAACAAACATGGATTTATGTCAGTCATTTCTGGCACATAATGGGAGAGCTGGGAAACAATTGGGTGCAAAGGAAGTAAAGACAGCCTCGGTGGTGCCGGTGCCTCTTGCACAGTTCGGACCATCACTCAATGGGAAGAAAAAGAAAAAGAAACTTCCTCATTTGCTTATCTTCCACAGCCAGCAGGCCAACCATTCACAGAACAACTGCTGCTGCCCACGCTCATTTAATGATATTTGTTATTTCAATTCCACTCCAAACTGTTTCCTCTTAAATTTTAGGGATGTTGACTTTCTGTTTGCTCACACTCTTGCAGGGATGCCCCATTTTAAGTCTCAATTTTTGTTTCCTCCACACCATTGTCAGTGTTGAAACCAAAATAAAGGGTTATGCTTTTTATTTATTTTGTTAAAATGTCCAGATTTTGTGAGGGAAGAACTATTTTCAAGACATTGCCTGTACATCCGCCTACTCTATGATATCAATTATCATCACATATATAAAGAAATATTGTTTATTTCTGTGTTTCTACCTTTGCGTTGCATTTTTTTTTTGGTGTTTAATTAATCCTTTAAATGCATCCTCTGCAGAGAAACAGATGTTGGTGACACCGGGTCTAGGATAATAAAACCATGCAGGGTTACCAATGTGCAATTAAAATACACGGTATTAAAATATTACATTGCTTAAATTTAGTCTATGCGATTTTCTGTTGAATTATAACTAAAATATCAATATCCAGCTCTTCCTGTCTCACTTTTAATCATATGCTCTTTGGGTTCCCATGGTGCACAATCCCCACTAGGCTTGCTTACATGCAGGTTTTTTGGATAAAATTTGGATTTCTGGATTAGCTTTGACATTAGGGAATGTTTAATGCTCTGCTTCTGGATTAAATTATTTCCTGATTTATCTCATTCATTTATATCAAATCTGTACACTAGAAGTAGCATTAAGAGCTTAGCAGACACGTTCAGAGGAGAACAAATCATTGACCACTACAGTGGCCTATATTAGTTTTGATATTATTTGTTTCATAAATAAAAACCTTTATTTATTTTTTATTGTAAATTCTAGTTTTGCTTGTGTTAGATTGATACTAGTACCTTTATTGGAGCTTAATGCTTTAATCAGAATTAGAATAAGCTTTATTATCATTGCACTGAAGTACAGTCGTCTGAAAGATGGGCGGAGTGCACGTGGCAGCAGCTCCTAGGAGCACGGCCCCTTATTCTTTAGCTAAAAAAGGCGAAGGACCATGAGGATAGAATAGTGGTATTAATATATATATATATATATCTTCACTTTGCCCATGTGGGACACAATTGAAGACATCAAAAAACTCTGCCAGCAAGCACATTTATAGACACATTACATGCATTTGACGACAAGACGGTGAGATTTGTCCATGAAACACTCCCAAATAGCACCGTAGTCCTGATAAGATGTTGGTGTTAGCCGGTACAGCTCTGATAAGCATTCACAGAAGTTCTTGGGGGGTGGGGTGCACGGGGTGAAGGAGAAAGCAGAGCCTTCTTTATTTTTTTACACATCCCAGGAGAAATTTGCTAAGTTGGCCTACTTCAAGGCCGAACGGAGAAGCTTTTTTTTTCTCCAGCCTTGAGTTCTGCTGGTACTTTTGATGATCCAAAATGGACAGTTTTTGTGGCTTTCCACTGGTCCGTGCTCATTAGCTTCCTCCAAGATCAACTCCAACATGAAGGCGAGTTCCAAAGCTGTAAGTGGCCTACGATTCTCATAAATCGCTTCTAACTCAAGGTTGAGCTCGTAAATCAGCTGAGTCTGAGAGCTCAAAGCACAAACTGATCCTTCACATCAGGGCGGCAGCTTTGCCACGACCGAAACTGCTGCCGCTGTCTTCCTTAACCAACAACACAGGTATCAGACGGTGCCAAAAATCATCATCATAATCATCTTTAACCTTTTTGAAATAATATATCAACTTTTGAAATTAAGAATAATATCACATAATGTTTTTTGTTGAATAAAGGTGATCAAAAATGAAGTGCAAAATGTTAACAGTTCTGTCTATAAGAAGGATCCCAAATGTTAACAGGGACAGCAGACAACCCAAATCTAAAGCCCTGATGTCAAAGGGCAGATGATTCTCATTATTAATTGATTGAGTTGATTATGATGTTTTTTTCAAAGAAAAGTCTACAATAAAATCAGCATGTGTTGCATGAATTATCACTTTAAAGCACTTCTTAGAGAATTAATTACTTCAGTATTTCTCTGTAAAGTCTTTTTGAAAGACCTATGTTTCTGCACCACGTGTTCGGATCTCTGCGAGTGTGTGCATATTTACCAAAGTCCAAAGAGCTTTATGTTTATTGTGACGGGGTGCATTTCATCAAGTTAACGCAAACTTCCTCTCTTCCCTCCCTTATCCTGGAGATCAATTGCTCTTTGAGTCATAAAGATTTTCTAATCCCTAGAGGGTGTATTTCAGATGAGGATTTAAAAGAGAATAGTTTTTCAGAAGAACTTTATGTTAGGAAATGTACTTTTTATTTCACATTTGAACAAAAAGAGGGTAAAAAACAAGAAGAAGACTTCATTGAAGTCAGCAAGGATACATGATAACTTGGATAATGTGATAAAAAGCTGTCCTGACAGCACACTGAAAGCAAGCAGTTGGTTCTGTTGATGTAAATCCAGAGATTCGAGTCACTCTGCCCTGGGTTTAGTAGCCGTGTTGAATCATAACGACTGAACTATAGACCAGACTGCTGACTCACAATCTTATCCTCAGTGTTTTTTTTTTGTTTGTTTGTTTCTTTGTTTCTGTGTTTTTTCTATTCGACATTTCATATATATATATGAATTTAAAACAGTACCCAAACATTATGTAATAAGTTACTTTTTCATTTTATTTTATTCAATTTTATTTGTATTTTAACTGCTCCCTTCTTCAGGGGTTGTCACAGTGAATTAACTCGCACAAAGACTTGGCAGTTGATTTTACATCGGACGATCTTCCTGACACAACCACAGACCACCGAGCTACCACAGGCCTTTGTGTGGAGCAGAGAGCTAGCTGCTATATCCTTTGCACTACTTTTAGTACTCATAAAAAAAAGTTTGACATCTGATAAATATGTTATCAATTGTATTAATTATATTTGATGTAATTGCTCATTATGAACTAGGCCTGTTACGATAAAAAATTTTGCTGGGCGATTAATTGTCTCATAAATTATCACCATTAACAATAATATTGTTTGCAATTTGACAATAATTAGTAATTGTCAAATTTAAGAAGAAACGTTTGTGTGTGTAGTACTTTTTTTTAACCACTGGATGACAGTATAAAATGGTTTGAACCAAATGATGGATAGTGAGGGAGCAAACAGTGTGTCTCTTTAAGAAAAATGGGAGGGAGACCCCTTGACGTGATTTGGGCTGTCTCTCGTTTTTGTTTTTCAATTCTTAAAATGGCGGATGCTCGGTGTGGTTTGAGCTCTTTAGCTTGTATAGCTAGCTATAGCATAGCATAGCATTGAGCATGTGTTAGGATCTTTAGCATGGCATTTGTCTCACAAAGCTTTTAATAAAAATTAAATAACTAAACAAATTAACTGCTTCTTTTTGCTGAGAAAATCAACTCTTTAGATAAAGGCATGAGTTTCAATAGTGAATTTTGGAGATTTGACAAGATAGATTTTTGTTTTTTTATTCCCCAATGTAGACCTGTTAGCTTAGCTCGTAGCTTAGCTTCTCAGCTTAGCTGCTTTTAACGACCCAAAAACGCAATTTTGGACTGTTAAACTATTTTTTTAAGAGAAAAGTAGGGGTCAGTGTATAAGAGCACCGGAGTTGAGCCTTGTCATCCAGTGTCTTCAGTAGAAAGAGAGAGAAACGAAGAAACAATAAAGCCGATAAATGAAAATGAGGTTGATTATTTTCATTTATCATGCGATTAACTGATGTATTGTTTATTGCGACAGTCCTTATTGTGAGCCATACTGTCAGACAAGCCAACAGACCGACAAGCTAATTTAACAAGCGATGTTCGAGAGATCTGTTCAACTAGTATTCACAATACTATCAGAGAGTACAGTACACACATGTATACAAAATTAAATTCACTGATGTTAATAAGTTCACTGATTTCTGGAAATATTCTCAATAATACCACATACTATGTCATGCCTGCTGTTGTTTCACAAACTATATGTATAGATTGCTATGGATAAAAAACCTAGTTTGTTCAGTTTGCACATGTCAGTGGTGAAACACTCACAGCAGTGTTAGTGGAACTTCTGAAATGATAAAACAAACATGAAAATGATAAAGATGCAAACCATCTGTCAAACTGAGCATCATGGAGCTCATTAGTTTGAGTCAACCCTCCTTGTGCACACACGCTCAGTTTAAAAACAAAAAGACAAAAAAATAAACAAACAAACAGACAGACACATTAATAAATAAACACATAAACAAGCAAACAAACACAAATAAATGCATAAACAAACAAATAAATAAATGCATGAATACAATAACATACAAACTAATAAAAGAATTAATAAACATAAAAATACACAAATGTATACATAAACAAATAAAAAATAATAATCAAATAAATAAATAAATGCATGAATGAAAGAATAAACTTTCATATAAATAAATGAATAAAAAATAATAAACAAATAAAAATCTAATAAATAAACAGATATACAAATGCATGAATATGTAAATAGTAAATAAATAAATAAATAAATGCATGAATAAAAAAAATACAAATAAATAAATGGTTCTGCTAAAGGTTTCTTCCTCATGCGAGAATTTTTTCCTTCCCACTGTCGCCTTTGTGCTCGCTCAAGATGAGAGTTCTGTGATGGAGTTAAATTAAAAGCTGCTCCTCAGATAAACAATGTTAAATTATTATTTTTTAAATATGAATGTTTCTGTTCATTGCCCTTAGACGACTTCTGTTATGACTTGGTGCGCTATATAAATTAACTGAATTCCATTTAAATAAATAAATACATAAATAAATACATAAATAATACTTCCTTAACAATCCTGTAATGTTTTAGAGAGTAACAGTGTCAGGAAGTAAATCATCTATGCTGCTCTGCTTTTCAAGAATATCAGAGGAGCTTGTCACACACGAATATATCTTTACTTGTTTTTGTTGATTGTTTATGCAGCGTTTGCACATCTCGGAGACAGATCACTAAATACAAATGTTGAAACGGTTTCTTTTAATCCTGCAAACACGTCATTCTACTAAGAATGTTGAGCTTCCTGCTGCTGTTGAGGTGCCTCGCAGTTTTCTTTGTTTCCTCCGGTCCTTGGCATAACAAGATAAAATGATCAATCTGAATTTTGCACGTAGTTTTTGTGAGGAAGTTTGAGGTTTGTGTCAAGTTGAGCACTCGCTGCTCCCGCTCTTTGGCTGCTGTGTTCTTTTTTATACACATGTGCATGAAGGGGGGGTGAGTGCCATTTTGTTTCTCCCCCTCCCAAATGTTGTTTTTTTACAAAAGAAGACAAAAGTAAAACCCATGTCAAACTGTCAACACTGTTGTTTTTAAGTAGTCTCTTGTGAACGATAAAAAAACAACACAGAAATTATGGCTTTTAATACATTTACAGGTTTGTGCTGTAAAAGTAAAAAAAAAAAAAAAAAAATGGGGGTGAGGGGTGTATTTTGTTTGTAGCTTTAAACTAAAGCACAAGACTCCTTTTGTATTGATGTAGATTTGAGGAAAGAAAATTATTTTTTTTTTCTTTTCAAATTTATAGTTCTTATTAACATTTTTGTTTTACTAACCGACACTGATCTGACTCATGGAACAGAAACCAATTTTCACAATGTTCATAACAATACGATCCAAACAAGTTGTTTTACAGCTGCAGCACATAAAATCCCTAAGTTATATTTTAATAATCATATAAATGTTGTTTAAATGTTTAGTAACTGTTAACACCACTTAATATTTAGTTTCAAACAATATTATATGGTAATATTATCACTAAGTGTGCACTAATTTAGTGTACCAATAAAGTAATAAGCAATAATACAATATGCCGGTAACAATGATTGAAGGCATGCTTAATTCATGTTTCCTCACTATGGTAAGAACATAAATACATATTTAAAGCAAATCAAATATATATTATTTAGGTAACAATGTCAAATGTAAAGGAAAAAGCTTATTGCAATGGAACAGTTTGTTTTCATGGAGAAAAGTTCATTAGTCATGAGAAGGTTCAGTCATTTTGTTGTTTTCTCCCTGGCAGTCAAGGCCTCATGTGTGCATGCACATGTGCACTGAGAATCATGTTTTTTTGTTTTTTTGTTTTGTTTTACCAGTTCCTAGTAACCTCATAGCAATAGGAGCTTTGCTATTTTGCATAAAGGGATCACTGTTGCATATTCAGATGATTTGTCCCACGGGAGTCATTAAAAAGCATGTTTCGAAGGAGCCAGCATTCTCACACTGCTCTTAATGAGCTGTGGTTATGGCTTTATTAAAGCTAACACTTTTTAGCCACTCTTTGTGTGGACATCATTGTATAT
>NC_056513.1:4438698-4441377 GCF_014905685.2 Nematolebias whitei | reverse complement strand
GGGGGAGGAGCTGCAGGATGACGTTTTCCTGCATTGTGGACTGCACTCAGGTGCAACAGGTGCTAAATAATTTTAAAGAATTATTCTAAAATAAAAATCCCATGCCAGTCGTGCAGCTAATCCATTAATCAGCCAATTGTGTGTCATGTCCAATCTTATTTTGAAAAACCACAATAGAGGGAGTCCACAAAAAAAGAACCGCGAGGTAGCGAGGGACTACTACACCCAAATTAATTGTCTCCCGCAGCTCCCTGTGAGTCCGTTATGACAGAACTTTGAATATGTAGCGTGCATTAACTGTTCGGCGTCACTACCAGCCCTGATATTTGGGGAACAGATATGTGCTGCCAACGTTCTAAGTGATATGAGACACTTGACAGCACTATAATTCAGTGCATCGGGAAGCTAGCCATCCAGCGACCAGTGACAGAGCTCTAATTGTGGCGCTGCAGCTGAAAGCCTTTTGACAACCATTTCAATGCATTAGTGAGAACCAGTGTACTTTAGTTCCATTAAAACAATGTCTGTCCAGCCACTCCTGAGTTAACGGAGCACTATATTTTGGATCGGATGAAGAAAAATTGTAATAGCCACCCTGACATACATCTTTTGAAATGTATGTTTGCAGCATCTGTAAACAAAACACTACATTAAACAGAGCGGCTTTTGTTTAACTTATAAAATCCAAAAGAACCAGTCACAGATTGGTCTTTTCTTTCTGTGTGATGCAATTGTACTTGTGTATGAACTGACTCCAGCAGGCATATGGCAGACACATAAAGCTTGTTCTTCCAGGTTCCACACTCAGATCTCTTTACCTGCTGTGCTCTTCTGTTTGATGCCGTGTCTCTTTCTACCTGTGTGTTTGTGTTTCAGCGCACTGAGTTTATGTGTTTTCTCTAGAGGAGGGAACACCGATGAACAATTAAACATCTGGTTTGGTCAGCACAACAAGTTGTATACCCAAATGCATGTTCACCTACTGATAAAACGTTCGTTTCCAGTGCGTTTCCAAACTCAAACTATAATGAACTTCCATTAAGGTCAACATGTTTATTAAAATGCACTTTCTACAATGATTCAGTTGACAACCACTAGTTTAATTTGTCGAATAAAATCATATGTGGTGGCTCAAACAGATACAAATATTTGACGTTTATTATTAAAAATATGATTTTCAGTTGATATCTTGGCTCAAATTGGCATTTTTTCCCTCTTTGACTGCTTGTTGGCTTGCTTGCTGCATTCCTTAGAAAGATAAAAAATAAAAAAAACATTAAATTGTTCACCTGGGAGGCATCAATCAGATTCTGATCTCTTCAGCAGTCAATTTTGTTGCAACCAGGAAGTCATTCTTCACTAGCAAAAAAAAAAGATGTCTGGACCACAGAAGGAGACATGTTTTCATCCCAGCCCCAGCGTGAATTTGTCAAGAGTCAAAGGCAGCCTGAGGTCAAGTTCAGGGTCAGGTGGACACGGCCTGGGAGATAAAACTGTCCTACCCATCACTTCTGCAATTATTTGTTTCCAGTAAAGAATGGTCTCGACAGAGCGGGGATGCTTGAGTATACCAAATGGCAGCCTGGTTTGGCAGGCTATACATGAAGGCAGATCTACGCTAGAGGCAACATGCTGCACATGGAGGCAGATTAAACCTTCCTGATGGAGGGCCACCACTGAGGACATGCCAGGACTAAAGAGGCAGATTGGAGTGAGGTCCAACAAAGTCCTTGCTTGGCTCTTCTATTGAAGAACAGTAGAGTGATTTGAAAAGAGCCTGGGTTTGTTCTGAATGACTATGAGCTCAACATTGTAAAATACTGTTTGCAGCTTTTTTGTACTTACATTTAAATAAGATATAAATCTTTATTTGAAACAAACTCAAGTGAAATATATATATATTTTTTGTTTGGTTAAGTTTTCATTGCTTCATTAACACAAGTTTAAATGTAGCATGTTTTTACAGCAACATTTGATCAGTATGATTATGGGTTTTTTTTAATAGAAAATCTGATGTATTGTTTTCCTTAACTAATATTTCATTAATGCATGTCTCAAACAAGAACACAGGTTCAAGCATTGTGTTTTTATTACATTAAAAACCTCACAGTGGCTAAAAGGGTATTATCTCTCTCTGACCAGGATTTTAGTGGTGCAATAAAATGGTATTATCAAATATTAAATGTGAAGTGAAACAGGACAAAGAGAGGTCATATTTAAAGCAAAACAGTGAGATTTTAATTATAGAAAGGAAAACCGTTTCATCTGCTTGGATGGACACAATGGCAGGATTGTTAAATGGAGAAAAAAAATCACTTTTATCCTTATTAGTCCAGTCTCTGAAATGCTCTGTTGTACAGGGAGTTATGGTGCCAAATGCAATTGAATCTGTACAGCCATTTTTTTTTTTTTTTTATTCCCAGTGTATCAAATGCTTTCATTTTATCAGTAATCTCTGTGTCTTTGACAGACACTGAAGATGTTGTCCTGACACATCGACTGCAACAATATGAGACACTGACAGCTAACACCTCAGTGTTTACTGACAAATAGATGGCACAATCTTATTACAATGGAAGTCATGAACAAACTGTTAAAATGTATTAAACCAATTGATTTTATGCTGGATTCAGTTGTTTATTTGGCTGTCAGCATCAAAACTTGATTAAACGATGGCAA
>NC_056513.1:4437504-4438598 GCF_014905685.2 Nematolebias whitei | reverse complement strand
TCCCTTTTGTTGGATTGGAAACATGTCCAGGGTGTCTCCCACTTCTCGCACAGTGACTACTGGATATGGGCACCAGTGACCACCATGATCCAAAGAGGAAGATGCGGGTAAAATATAATGGATGGGTGGACGGACAGACGGATGGACGGATGGATGGATAGATGGAAATTTGAATGGATGGATGGATGGATGGATGGATGATGGATGGATGGATGGATGGATGGAAATATGGATGTATAGATGGATTAAAGACATTTTAAAATCACTATGGATAAATATAGAAGCTGAGTCTCAGCAGTCTTTTTACTGTGTCCATGTGTATATTTTAAGGAAAAACAAATTGTTGTGTATTACTGTAATAATATTTATTTCTGAGCATCCATCCATTATCTTTTACCCACTTCTTCCATTTTGGGTCACGGGTGTTACCGGTGCCCATGTCCAGCGGTCACTGTGCGAGGGTCGGGGTACACCCTGGACAGGTCTCCAGTGCATCACAGGGCCACATAGAGACAAACAACCATCCGCTCTCTCACTCACACCTAGGGACAATTTAGAGTTACCAATCAGTCTAACATGCATGTTTTTGGTCTGTGGGAGGAAACTGGAGTACCTGGAGAAAACCCATGCATACACGGAGAGAACATGCAAACTCCACCCAGAAAGGACCCTGGACCAGGATATGAATCGGGGACCTGCTCACTGAGAGGCAGAAGCTCTACCAGTTGTGCCACTGTGATGCCGTTTTTTAAATTTATTAATTTATTAATTATTTGTTTATATTTTATTTATGTACAAGGTTTGGCCTTATTAAAAAAAAAATGGACAAAAACAAAAAGAAAGGTAAAACAGCACATTGTTACTTTTTTCAATCAGCTACTTGTCTAATACAGTGTATATATACAACACTATTCACACATAATAATAATAAAAAAAAAAATAAAAAAAAATGAACCAAACATGTCTGTACTGATGTTTATTGCTTTAAACGAAATAAAAAAAAATGGCTGCAGGACCACCATATAATTTCTCACATGCAATCAAAATAAACAGAATGTAAAAAGGGGATACAAGAATAAAAGACCTAGCATCCT
>NC_056513.1:4436004-4437404 GCF_014905685.2 Nematolebias whitei | reverse complement strand
TGTCTTGGAAGGGCATTCAGCATAAAACAAGTGCCAAATCTTTACTGAGAGAGTTGGCTGGCTGTGGGTCCCCTGCAGAAGAGAGCAGCTGGTAAACAAACAACAACTTTCAATGAAGTTTAAATGTCATGTATGTAAAATGCACAACTCTTTATGTTGCAAGGCAAGTGCCAAAACATATGTAGTATATAAATGGACTGTACTCATCTAGCTCTTTTCCATCTTATAAAGATACTCAAAGTCCTTTACACTACAATCTGTGCCCTCTTTCCCTCTTTCATACAGCTCTCTACTATCTCTGCAAAGAATAATCAGAGCTTTATCACATGGGAGGCAATGAGGGGTTCAGTGTCTTGCCCATCGACGCTTCAGCATGTGACTGCGGATGGAATCAAAACACCAATTTTTGCGTTGGCGGATGACTGCTCTAACCACTCAGCCACCCCATAATACAAGTGCACAACCACACTAAAGTGTAAAACTGGATAACAGAGAGCTTTCAAGTTCAAGTCAACTTTATTGTCATTTCATCACATGTGGTGCATGAGATGGAATGAAATTATGTACACAGGGTCACAATTACACCCACAAATAGCAAAACATAAAGTATAAAAAGAATCGTAAATAAGGTGCCAAGATATAAACTTTGATCTTGGCTAAACAAACTCTAAACAGTACCCTAAAAGATATATGATATACGATAAACACCGATAATGTAAAACAACGTAACAACAGCAGCACGAACATGGGTTTGTGGTCAGCAGATGGATATGAATGAATACAGCAGCATGAGATAATCAGCAGCATGAATAATCAGCAGCACAGATGTCACATAACACCATAGAGTGGTATTACAGTGATTCACTTGATGTTGCTGCTGAAAGAAACAATGAAAAATAACCATAAATGTTGGGCCATCATCATCCATCGTTATTTTTCACCCGCTTCTTCCACCTTGGGTCACGGGGGTCGCCAGTGCCCATGTCCAGCAATCACAGTGTGAGGGGCGGAGTACACCCTGGACAGGTCGCAAGTCCATCGCAAGGACACATAAAGACAAAAGAGACAAACAGTCATTCACTCTCTCACTCACACCTAGGGACAAATAAGAGTTACCAATCAGAATAACATGCATGTTTTTGGTCTGTGGGAGGAAACCAGAGCACCCGGAGTAAACCCACATATGCACGGAGAGAACATGCAAACTCCACCCAGAAAGGTCCCCAAATTGGGATTTGAACCGGGGACCTGCTCGCTGAGAGGCAGCAGCTCTACCAGTCGTCCCACCGTGCTGCCCAGGTCACCATCACCATAGCACAGAATCATTTCTAATATTTATCTGGACCAAAGTGATGTTCAACACTTTCCAAAAATAGGATTATTCATGAAAAAAAAAAAAA
>NC_056513.1:4433128-4435904 GCF_014905685.2 Nematolebias whitei | reverse complement strand
TGCACACATCCCATATTGTTTGGCTGAGTCAAACTCTTAGGCAGAGACCAAACGACTGCTAACGGCACCAATTACCAGAAGAGGTCTAGAAAAAAATCTGCAGTATTCCAAGGACATGACATCATATAACCAGAAATTAAAAATAATATTGTGAATCCACACTGAGTCCAAACCCTGCAGTGATTGAGATTGTTAGGACAAAACTTTGATTATCTCATACAAGTCATCATTTGTATACATAATCAAATTATTATACTTTGTGTCTTGTGTTTTCAGTCATTTGACTTATATTAAATGAGATAAGATAACACATAATAATAATAATAATAATTTAGTAGCATTGTTACACATTGAGCCCAATGAACCATGATTCTTCTTATAAATCAAGTTAAAATGGCAGATGTGTTAACCCATAGTTATGCAAAACACTAGAGGGTGCACTGGTCACATGACCTTGTGATTCATTGCAGCAATGGCAGCTATAACTAAAACCATCAAACCTCTGCACGGCGTTTGGACTACGGCTCTAAGGGCTGACTATGTAAACAACAACAAAGAAAAAACGACTTAAAATATTAATAAAATCACTTCACTGGCTCCTGGTTCACATTCAAATTCATTTTAAATTCCTTCTGTATGTTTTTTTTAATCTCTGAACAGTTCTGCCCCCTCCTATCTCACTGATCTGCTGCAGCCATATCCCACACTGCGCTCTAAGGTCATACCAGATGCTTTTATTGGTTCCAGGCACTCATTTTAAGCTCAGAGGTGACAGAACCTTCTCTGTTGCAGGTCCAAAACTGTGGATCGAGTTACCACTGCATGTCAGGCAGGCTCCCTCTCACTGTTTTTAAGTCTCGTGTAAAAACTAACTTTTATTCCCTGGCATTTGGCACAGTGTGAGTTGATTTTAACTTGTCTGTATTCTATAATGTTAGCCATTTAGTTCTTATCTTAACATCTGTGGATCTATGTATTTTATCATGTGTCCTTTGCTTGTTTTGTTTTTTAGCTGCAAAGCACTTTAGTTGGCCTTGCTGCTATTTGTAAGTGCTTTAAGTAGTATGATATAAAATGCATGTCATATAATATATAATACATATAACATTAGAATTTATATAAAAAATGTAAATATGTCAAAAGGCTGAGCACAATATGGATACAATGACAGAAAAGAGGGACAACATCAATGTGTCTCCTTTCATAAGTAAGCAGATTTTATCTCATTTACCTAAATGTGCATTTGATCTGACCAGAATTGAAGCTAAGCTCCACAGGGATAAGAGAACAAAGCTGCAAATAAAGACTGCTCTACTTCCTCTCACACTAACATGTGGTCCGCCAAGAGATTCTGTCCTGGTATGACCTTGGCTGCAGTGGGTCGGCAACGGTAAAAGAGTCATGATACTATTATGATGGGGTCCTAAAGTTTATGTGACGATTTACCGTTTAAAGAGTGCTTGGCAGCTGGTTGTTTAGTGACCCTTTGTCAGAAAGGGACAGTATTCTTCTTTTCCACCAGAGCTTTTCTGCTATAATGTATTTTAAATATAAAACAACCCAAATAATTTATTAATGTTTGATTAACCAGGTGAATTCCAATGAGATCTCAAATCAGTTCTGTGAGGGAAGCCCCAGCCTGAAGGCACCTTACGATGCATGAAACTGTACGTAGTGATTACAGTGCCTGGAAAAAAGTTCAAGTTAAATAATGATGTCGTCCTTACAGTTATTAAGTTAAGTTTTTATTACTCCCATTGTTTACAAACTGTTTGTTTACATGGATTCTGCATTCAGCTGATTACAATGTTGATGTACAACTATTATTTAGGGTCCATGTTTATTAACATATAGCTTATGAGTGTAAAATACAAGAGATAGCAACACGGTCATTTCCAAATGTGTTTCTGAGGAAGGTAAACTATAAATAAATGTTAAACAGAAATGCAAGCAATAAACAATACAATACAACACCCCATCATGCCAACATCACGTAAACACTTATACATACCATAGAAAATACTTTCACTGAATGCAACAAGTTATAATATTTCATTATATTTACAGTATTTTAATAATATAATAATGTGTATGTGTTGTCATCATTTTATGTTCCCATTTAATGGCTAAATTTGCTCTCTGCATTTAGCCCATCCACCACCAGGTGGAGCAATCAACAACTATTTAAGGCACAGGGGAGCATTTGGGTATAGGGTGTCCTGCTCAGAGACACCAAGAGATGTGCAATGACTGGGCATCAAACCTGGGACTTTCGAGTCCCAAGTCGGCTGCCCTGCCTCTACCCCATCTTGGCCCCCTAATTTTACTAATGTTTTCATTTTACGGCGGTGTTCAATTAAAAATAAATCTCTAAGCGACACATTTTGGACATGGAAAAATAAAGGTGGAACCAGAAAATTTATACAAATAATCGTACACACTTCACAATTAAATTTTACATAAAGGAACGTATGAAAATGTAACATCTGATGATTGTGAAATTCAAAAATACTTTAATAATCCCAGGGTAAAATTAAATGTTGTAACTCATCACCCTGGATTCATTAAAGAGTTGTTGTAGATGCTGATGGCTGTGGGCAGGAAGGATCTCTTGTAGTGGTCTGTCTTACAACAGATCTGAAGAAGCCTCTGACTGAAGACACTCTGTTGTTGTATGACAGTCTGATGAAGAGGATGCTGAGGGTTGTCTATAATGTTCTTCATTTTATGAAGAATCCTTCTTTGTGCAGTCATCTCCAAAGGTTATAGAGGAGTC
>NC_056513.1:4431497-4433028 GCF_014905685.2 Nematolebias whitei | reverse complement strand
GTTGTTTATTTGGCTGTCAGCATCAAAACTTGATTAAACGATGGCAAAACAGTTTTTTTGGAAAAGAATGGGACTTTGCATGCATTTGTAAGAACTGGAGTTAAACACGTTTATAAAGGGTTAGCATAAAATTTGATGTTTTTTCATTATTGTTATTATTTATTTTATTTTTTTTCATGAATAATCCTATTTTTAGAAAGTGTTGAACATCACTTTGGTCCAGATAAATATATTA
Organism: Nematolebias whitei; assembly: GCF_014905685.2. Lineage (NCBI taxonomy): Eukaryota > Metazoa > Chordata > Actinopteri > Cyprinodontiformes > Rivulidae > Nematolebias > Nematolebias whitei. The sequence continues at coordinate 4,432,793 of NC_056513.1, read as the reverse complement.
GAAATGATTCTGTGCTATGGTGATGATGACCTGGGCAGCACGGTGGCACGACTGGTAGAGCTGCTGCCTCTCAGCGAGCAGGTCCCCGGTTCAAATCCCAATTTGGGGGCCTTTCTGAGTGGAGTTTGCATGTTCTCTAAGTGCATGTGTGGGTTTACTCCGGGTGCTCTGGTTTCCTCCCACAGACCAAAAACATGCATGTTAGTCTAATTGGTATCTCTTATTTGTCCCTAGGTGTGAGTGAGAGAGTGAAAGATTGTTTGTCTCGTTTGTCTTTATGTGTCCTTGCGATGGACTTGTGACCTGTCCAGGGTGTACTCCGCCCCTCGCACTGTGATTGCTGGACATGGGCATTGGCGACCCCCGTGACCCAGGGTGGAAGAAGCGGGTGAAAAATAATGATGGATGGATGGATGATGATGGCCCAACATTTATGGTTATTTTTCATTGTTTCTTTCAGCAGCAACATCAAGTGAATCACTGTAATACCACTCTATGGTGTTATGTGACATCTGTGCTGCTGATTATTCATGCTGCTGATTGTCTCATGCTGCTGTATTCATTCATATCCATCTGCTGACCACAAACCCATGTTCGTGCTGCTGTTGTTACGTTGTTTTACATTATCGGTGTTTATCGTATATCTTATATCTTTTAGGGTACTGTTTAGAGTTTGTTTAGCCAAGATCAAAGTTTATATCTTGGCACCTTATTTACGATTATTTTTATACTTTATGTTTTGCTATTTGTGGGTGTAATTGTGACCCTGTGTACATAATTTCATTCCATCTCATGCACCACATGTGATGGAAATGACAATAAAGTTGACTTGAACTTGAAAGCTCTCTGTTATCCAGTTTTACACTTTAGTGTGGTTGTGCACTTGTAATATGGGGTGGCTGTGGCTGAGTGGTTAGAGCAGTCATCCGCCAACGCAAAAATTGGTGTTTTGATTCCATCCGCAGTCGCATGCTGAAGCGTCCATGGGCAAGACACTGAACCCCTCATTGCCTCCCATGTGATAAAGCTCTGATTATTCTTTGCAGAGATAGTAGAGAGCTGTATGAATGGGGGAAAGAGGGCACAGATTGTAGTGTAAAGGACTTTGAGTATCTTTATAAGATGGAAAAGAGCTAGATGAGTACAGTCCATTTATATACTACATATGTTTTGGCACTTGCCTTGCAACATAAAGAGTTGTGCATTTTACATACATGACATTTAAACTTCGTTGAAAGTTGTTGTTTGTTTACCAGCTGCTCTCTTCTGCAGGGGACCCACAGCCAGCCAACTCTC
>NC_056513.1:4427414-4431397 GCF_014905685.2 Nematolebias whitei | reverse complement strand
TCAACTTGCGTTTTGTTCGGTTTGTTGTTTTTGTAAAGCACAATAATACGCATTTACATTATATATCTGTTGACAGCCAGCGTTCCATTTAAAGTTAAATTTGAGCATTATAACCTTCATGGGTTCACTCATCCTCCTCTCATGTGGAAAATCAGTGTCAGAGAGTCAGCTGTCAATCAAACGGGATGCCTGACTTCTGCCACTGATGCTTATCTATATTGAAATGGGCAATTTAACACCGCCGACATCTCTCTGCTTCTCCCTCACTTTCTCTCACTTTAACTCTGAAATAGAACATTGTGTGGTGTCAATGACATGAACCTAAATGCTCATAAACCAATATCCATGGACTTGATTTCACTTTGAGCTTATTCTTTATCAATCTACGAGCAAGCGCACGCCATGACTTGCTCTCGAAGGTGTCCCTGTCCTACCTGTCCAACCTCTCCTCTGTTCTGAGCCTTATGATAGCGTTTATCATTAGGAGGTGGGAATAAAGGACAAATAAAGGGTGGGTTTGTTGTTATCGATGCAAACTCAAATTCATCTAACGTTTATTTGTTACAAAAGAAACAAGGCTCATTTCAATTACTGATAAAATATGACCAAATAAATATTCTTTATTTTATTATGTCGTCCTCTCTTTAAATGTTGAATGCTTCATATAAGAAACAAACAAAAAAAAAAAACATCCTGTTACAATAAAACTGTTAACATGATTCTCTTTTATTAAGAACAGGTCATCAGGATCTTTGAACAGATGCAAATTATTGTGCTGTTTGATTCCTCATAGAACACCTGTATGTATTTTTACATGAGCACATTCGCTCTTTTTTAACCTTTTGATGTTTAACTTTTTAATCTTTGTCAAAGTACACTGTGAACTGAAGAAAACCAAGTAATAAAAAGTTTAAGATTAGGTGTGAAGACTATTACTTTGATGTATTTAGAGTTGGGTTAGGAGTTTGGTGCCGATAATGTCTCATCTGAGTTTTACCTACAGTATGTTAGTCTAACAGACACATTATCATTATCATTATCATTATTATTATTATTATTATTATTATTATTATTATGGAGCTGTTAACTGACTTGTATTTTTACAAATTCAGGAGTAAGCTCGGAAAGGTTACCAAATATATATATATATATATTTTTTAACTTAACCTTTATACGTATAATCAGGCAAATCCCATTGAGATCACAGATCTCTTTTACAACTGAGGCCTGGACCTGCAGGCAGCCCAACATCATGTTTCTGGACTGTGGGAGGAAAGACTACCCAAAGAATATCCACGCAAACACAAGGAGAACATGCCAACTCCACACAGAAAGACATAATGTCCAAACCAGGAATTGAATTCAGAACTTTCTTCATGTGTCAGTGTTAGTGACAACTTTAGCCTCTTTTGGGGGGGGGTGTTCCAGCACCTTTACATTTTAACTCAACACCCCAGAAAAATAAAGAAACCATCATTAGGATTTTGTAAGAAAACTCAGTTATCAAATCTTAATTTCACCAAAATATCGAATAAATTTGAAATAAACATGGGATGAATGATGACAGTCTTAAACGGGCTAGTAAAATCTATGATTATATTTTGTACAAGCCAAATCCTCAATGCCACCTGTCAATCAATCCAGGCTAACCCCCTTTTTCTCCGAAAACATTGTCAAAATGTTGCGTTTCAAATGCTTTGCAGTCAGAGAGATTTTGTGAAAAATCATCAGAAAAAAATAGTTAAACGTTGTCAGTTAGGAGCATGTCATACAGACAGTGTTACTCTGGGTGTTTAGAAGGTGGAATCCAGTTTATTCAATTTCCAAAACCTAAACGGAGTCTGGAAAATTGTAAAATATTGATACAGCACCGTGGCTTACCTCATGATCAGCTGATTACAACAGTTATAAACAGGAAGTACCACATGTTCATCTGTATGAAGGTGTCCACAGATAAATCCTCCATTTTAAATCATAATTACATTGTATGCTTAGTGGTTAAATTAAAGGCTAATGATTTAAGCTAGTTGTTCTTTGTTTCATGTGTTTTATATGTAGATATATGTTGTAACTTCTGGTTACATAAATTTATTTTTTGTTTGTTATGATCATTAAACACTAAACTGATTTTGCACAAAGTGTTTAATAGGTTGTGTAATGTAAAACAGAGTGTTACGTCTGTAGCATCTTAGCTAACACATCTGTATTGCACGCCGCTAGCTTAACGTTACTCCTTGTTGTGACGAGTTCTTTAAAATACTTATTGAATCAAGTGTTTACTTGTGGAGATACCTGTAGATGTTTAGCAACCTGTTAAAATACACCAGAATTCCCCCCCCCCCCCCCCCCCCCCCCACACACACACATATATACACACTTTACAAATTCTTCTGCTACCAATGGCCAATGCGTTGCTCACACCAAGAGCCATTGACATAACTGGGGGCTAAGTACCCCTAAAGGTCAGATTCTAGAAACGCCCTTGGTTAGTGCTAACCATTAATCCACCATACTGCCATAAAACATACTGGGATTGAGACGAGCAGAGGTCGCCTTAATGCTATCAAAATCTGTGGTGATCACAGCACCTAGTAAAAATACCAGTAAATTGGGTCATGATTGAATAAACACATTGGTTGCATAAGCTATACAAATTATAAAGAGTTTATTATAATAGAAGGGTAAAATAAAGAGAGTTAATGGCTGCTGCTTTAAAAAAAAAAAAAATCAAGAGCCCATCTTTTCGTGTTATGTATGCCTGACTTGACTGGTTGGTGTTTGCTATGCATTAGCCGACTTTGCTCTTTAGAGACCGGCAGCACTGGCACTCAATGTCTCGCTCTACAGACTGAGACAGCATTAGGACGTGCACAGAGCAAGAGATAAGGAAGTAGTGGCTGAGGAAGGATAAGAAGCGTAAACTGATGGAATGAAAGAGTTATAGAAAAGTTGTCAGGAGAGGGGGGGCTGGGAGGGAGAAGTTGACAAATTAAATACACAAACAAGAAGGTGCAATGGGAGAAGGAACTAGGTTCAAGTGATTTTTGAATGAGATGAAGTATTGACTGAAGAAAGTGAGACAGAAGAACGAAAACAGAAGACATCTAAAATGACTCCCCTGGAATCTGAGCTGAGCATGAAGTTAATATCTGAAGAGGAGTGAAAGTTCTCAGATCCGTGGCCAGCCCTTTGAAAACACGGAGGCAAAAAGCAACTCTGTTAAAACGATCACGTCAACCACAGAAACAGATGCTGGAGAGGGAGTGACACTGACCCTTACTCAAGTGTGGCGCTTCAAGAGACATTTATTATGCGTAATTTTGGCGCTTTTTTGTTCAGAATTATTTTTTGCATTGGGGTCAAAGGAGTTTGAAGCTGAATAAGGGGTAGAAAGTGCCACTGGAACTTCAAAGGGGTCCGGCATGATGCAACTAGATGTAATGTAATGTGAGACATGAGCAACTGGGTCTCAGGTATTTTAACAAAGGGCAACAAATTCTACTTAAGTGTGTGGACAGAAATCCCTGGCTATCATTATCTCAAACCCATCATCCAGATACTCAGAATTAGGCTCAGAACGTGGCTTGATTTAAATTCCATTACTAGTGCTCCTCTGCAGCTCCTTGTGAGAGACTACATGTCACAAAATTAACATCAGAATGAACTGAAATTGAGGTGCAGTTGTGTGACACCAAATAAATTGCCTCTGTGGATGAAAAAATGAATGATAACATGAACCTGTGATTAGAACAGTGACAATAAAAGAACCGTTATTTTAGGGAGAAGAGCTTTATAAAATGATATAGGAAGGCTGTAAAACATTAGAACAAAGACGAAGTAGAAGGTTTTACTTGCTAAAAATTAAATTTACATATTTAAAAAAGGTTTTAAAATGCTTTTAAAATGTTATTACACATGTTTTTATGTTAAAATGTTTTTTTTTTTTCTTCTTAAGGGGTTGCCACAGTGAACTAACTCACACA
>NC_056513.1:4425925-4427314 GCF_014905685.2 Nematolebias whitei | reverse complement strand
AACCAGTGTGGATGTGTCAAACTTTTTTAACAAATAAAAAACTGAAAGGTGGGACGTGCACTATTATTGGGCCCCTTTACTTTCAGTGCCACAAATTCACTCCAGAAGTTCAGTGAGGATCTATGAATGATCCAGTGTTGTCCCAAATGACTGATGATGATAAATAGAATCCACCTGTGTGTAATCAAGTCTCCGTATTAATGCACCTGCTCTGTGGTAGTCTCAGGGTTATGTTCAAAGCACAGAGAGCATCATGAAGACCAAGGAACACACCAAGCAGGTCCGATATACTGTTGTGGAGAAGTTTAAAGCCGGATTTGGATACAAAAATAATTCTCAAGCTTTAAACATCCCAAGGAGCACTGTGCAAGCAATCATATTGATATGGAAGGAGTTTAAGACCACTGCAAATCTACCAAGACCCGGCCGTCCCTCTAAACTTTAATCTGGAACAAGGAGAAGACTGATCAGAGATGCAGCCAAGAGACCCATGATCACTCTGGATGAACTGCAGAGATCTACAGCTGAGGTGGGAGAGTCTGTCCATAGGACAACAATCAGTCGTACACTGCACAAATCTGTCCTTTATGGAAGAGTGGCAAGAAGAAAGCCATTTATCAAAGATATCCATAAAAAGTGTTGTTTAAAGTTTGCCACAAGCACCTGGGAGACACCAAACATGTGGAAGAAGGTGCTCTGGTCACATGAAACCAAAATCCAACTGTTTGGACACAATGTAAAACAATATGTTTGGAGTAAAAGCAACACAGCTCATCACCCTGAACACACCATCCCCACTGTCAAACATGGTGGTGGCAGCATCATGGTTTGGACCTGCTTTTCATCAGCAGGGACAGGGAAGATGGTCAGAATTGATGGGAAGATGGATGGAGCCAAATACAGGACCATTCTGGAAGAAAACCTGTTTGAGTCTGTAAGAGACCTGAGACTGGGACGGAGATTTATCTTCCAACAAGACAATGATCTAAATCATAAAGACACATCTACAATGGAATGGTTCACAAATAAACATATCCAGGTGTTGGAATGGCCAAGTCAAAGTCTAGACCTGAATCCAATCGAGAATCTGTGGAAAGAGCTGAAGACTGCTGTTCACACACGCTCTCCATCCAACCTCACTGAGCTCGAGCTGTTTTGCAAAGAAGAATGGGCAGAACTTCAGTGTCTCCATGTTCAAAACTGATGGAGACAAACCCCAAGAGACTTGCAGCTGGAACTGCAGCAAGAGGCGGAGCTACAAATTATTAACGCAAGGGGGCCGAATGATATTGCACGCCCCACTTTTCAGTTTTTTATTTGTTAAAAAAAGGTTGACACATTCAATAAATTTCATTCCACTTCACAATTGTGTCCCACTTGTTGTTAATT
>NC_056513.1:4424300-4425825 GCF_014905685.2 Nematolebias whitei | reverse complement strand
AAGCTGTTCTGCCCTGTGCCTAGTACAGTACTGATATACAGTATCATTGCTTACATTGTTTGCCAGTAGTCCCAAACTCTGGTCTTCAAGACCACTGCCCTGCACATTTTAGCTGTTTAGTCTAATTGTTTTTGTGTTTTTATATTTTTATCTTTATCCATATATCTGATTTAAATCGCATACCGTCTACAACACTTTGTTAGGCTCTGAAAAGGCAAGGCAGTTACAAACTACTTTAAATAAAACACATTGAAACAGAGAATAATTTAAAACTTGTAGGGTGGTATAGGCACTTGATGCTAACTTGCTTTCCTTTTTTTCTTGTTGCTTTTCAAGTTAATTGCAGAAAATGTTGAAGCATAATTTACAGAAGCTTTAAAGTGAAGCTTGCTTTATTATTTTGCTGCTACCAGTTAGCCTTACATTGCGTTTTGAGCTCATGCTTAAAGCTCAGATAGTGGGGATGAAAAAGAGGTGGGGAATGAGACACGTTTGAAAAGGATTGCGTGTACATCGCTTAAACAACAACAGAGCAAACATTTCTCGTATAAACCTAAAACATTAAAAATAAAAATAAAAACTTGCACAAGTCCCGATCAATACCTTTTTCTAACATATATTGTGTTAAAAAAAGCACTTCTTTGAAAAGCAAGTGTGTTTCAAGGTCACTACTGAAAAAAAACTGAAACATTTTGATTTTAGATCACTTAAATTACACTGAACTATTCTGATGTTTGGTGAAGTCAAGTCCGGATCAGTTTTTGCTGAGAATATAAAAAAACCCTGAACATTTGTATCCACTTTTTTTATGATGGGGAAAAATAACTTTCTCTAAAGCAATAAAAAGTTTACTGTGCCTTCACAATTTTCTCCTGCACAGTTGTGCTTCTGAGTTTTGATTTGATTCCTAAAAGCGCCGTGGCTGCCTAAACCTCCTTTTCATTTCACTCTAGTCATTTGGAACATTTTCTCATTCAAAACGGGGCTTTGATTAAAAACAAAGGGCTGCTTATCTCAAAGGGCTGGGTTTCTTCCCCAAGCCTTTGAAAACGGCTCTCAGCAAATTATGGTAAATAAGTGTACAAAAGATTCTCCTTGTGCTTATGCAGGTCAGCTTTTCTCAAAACGCTGCCCTACAATGTGCCCAACAACAAAGTGCTGTCATGCATGTGGGCACAACAAATACAGCTGATATCTGTCTATGTTCTGTTTTTGTGTTGGTTTTTTTCCCCTCTGCCTCATTTCCTCACTTTGCTTTAACATGAATCGGACGCAGATGGAGAAACTAATAATTTCCGACAACTACTGATAGATGGCTTATCTCAGAGGAGAGTGGACCTCATGCAGGCTGCATCAAATGATAACAGCTTTTTCATGTTCCAAATTAATTCCTGAACATAATAACTAGAGGCAGTTTGATGAAAAGAGAATTTCATTTATAATTAAACAACACTCTTTCAGATGGTATTTAAACAAGTCAAAGCTTTTGCTTGTACAGATTTAACTTCTGGATTATCATATACTA
>NC_056513.1:4423138-4424200 GCF_014905685.2 Nematolebias whitei | reverse complement strand
CCCCAGACTACTGTGTTTGTCAGGATGATACGTAGCTGTGCTAACTAGAGGATCACTTTAAGCAGCAGCAGCACAGAATTATAATTATCCTGTTGTCTCAGATGTGAACCTTCACCCTTGTTGACCAAACCTAGAAACAGAGGTTGTCCTCATATTTGTTGTCGTTCAAGTCAAACCACCCCCAGGTAAAATGTCATAAAACAGTCAGTTTAAACCTTTTGAACTGGCCTTTACTGTGCTCTGGCTCATGTATTAATGGTCCGCAGCCCATCTATGTGAGCATGCTATCTTTTGTTGTATATGTGAAGGTCCTTTGGAAGTCACAACTAACTAGAAGCTCAGGAATAGACGGTCTGGGCTGATGGTGACGGGAGAGGAAGATCCCCCTAGAGGTTCTGCCAGTCCCTGATGCTCACACCTCATACAAATTCTCTTTCATGTGGACTATTAGCATCAGGTAATGCTGTAGCCTATTGCTTTGAAGTCAGCGTAGGTATCAAAGGATCAAGAAGAGATAGGAAAAAGCGACATCGACTCCAAGTGTATTTAGATATGACTTGTACGTTGCATGTGAATGAGTAGACTGCGGAGTCAGAACTTCACTGATATTGTAGTAATACAATCAGCTTACTAGTTTATATCTTAACTTAAACTAAACTTAGTATATATGATGTATATCCATGTAGATTAATTAAGAAAGTCAACCTGGATCAAGTAAATTGCAATAAAATACAAAAATAGATTATGACATTTATTTATTTTGTTTAAATGGGAAAATTGTATGAGCATATTAAACAAGGGCTGTCACGAGAAAAGCTTATCTACCAGTTGTGCTTATACTCAATGTTTAAAAGCGCTTATGGCCCAACACTTCAGATTTTTTTTCTGACACTCCACTTTGTGCTATGACTTGTTTCTGAGTGCACAGCTTCAATCCAATGATGTCCAAGCAGCAGCAGCAGCAGTGTTGCAGGATACATGAGTTTCTGCTGAAATTCTTCCATTTTGTGATGTCAATACTGTAGCAGGAAAGTCGCGGTTATTTACAGAATTTATTAAATA
>NC_056513.1:4422431-4423038 GCF_014905685.2 Nematolebias whitei | reverse complement strand
AATTCAGAACTTTCTTCATGTGTCAGTGTTAGTGACAACTTTAGCCTCTTTTGGGGGGGGGTGTTCCAGCACCTTTACATTTTAACTCAACACCCCAGAAAAATAAAGAAACCATCATTAGGATTTTGTAAGAAAACTCAGTTATCAAATCTTAATTTCACCAAAATATCGAATAAATTTGAAATAAACATGGGATGAATGATGACAGTCTTAAACGGGCTAGTAAAATCTATGATTATATTTTGTACAAGCCAAATCCTCAATGCCACCTGTCAATCAATCCAGGCTAACCCCCTTTTTCTCCGAAAACATTGTCAAAATGTTGCGTTTCAAATGCTTTGCAGTCAGAGAGATTTTGTGAAAAATCATCAGAAAAAAATAGTTAAACGTTGTCAGTTAGGAGCATGTCATACAGACAGTGTTACTCTGGGTGTTTAGAAGGTGGAATCCAGTTTATTCAATTTCCAAAACCTAAACGGAGTCTGGAAAATTGTAAAATATTGATACAGCACCGTGGCTTACCTCATGATCAGCTGATTACAACAGTTATAAACAGGAAGTACCACATGCTCATCTGTATGAAGGTGTCCACAGATAAATCCTCCAT
>NC_056513.1:4420379-4422331 GCF_014905685.2 Nematolebias whitei | reverse complement strand
TGTGTTTTATATGTAGATATATGTTGTAACTTCTGGTTACATAAATTTATTTTTTGTTTGTTATGATCATTAAACACTAAACTGATTTTGCACAAAGTGTTTAATAGGTTGTGTAATGTAAAACAGAGTGTTACGTCTGTAGCATCTTAGCTAACACATCTGTATTGCACGCCGCTAGCTTAACGTTACTCCTTGTTGTGACGAGTTCTTTAAAATACTTATTGAATCAAGTGTTTACTTGTGGAGATACCTGTAGATGTTTAGCAACCTGTTAAAATACACCAGAATTCCCCCCCCCCCCCCCCCCCCCCCCACACACACACATATATACACACTTTACAAATTCTTCTGCTACCAATGGCCAATGCGTTGCTCACACCAAGAGCCATTGACATAACTGGGGGCTACGTACCCCTAAAGATCAGATTCTAGAAACGCCCCTGGTTAGTGCTAACCATTAATCCACCATACTGCCATAAAACATACTGGGATTGAGACGAGCAGAGGTCACCTTAATGCTGTCAAAATCTGTGGTGATCACAGCACCTAGTAAAAATACCAGTAAATTGGGTGATGATTGAATAAACACATTGGTTGCATAAGCTATACAAATTATAAAGAGTTTATTATAATAGAAGGGTAAAATAAAGAGAGTTAATGGCTGCTGCTTTAAAAAATAAAAAAATCAAGAGCCCATCTTTCCGTGTTATGTATGCCTGACTTGACTGGTTGGTGTTTGCTATGCATTAGCCGACTTTGCTCTTTAGAGACCGGCAGCACTGGCACTCAATGTCTCGCTCTACAGACTGAGACAGCATTAGGACGTGCACAGAGCAAGAGATAAGGAAGTAGTGGCTGAGGAAGGATAAGAAGCGTAAACTGATGGAATGAAAGAGTTATAGAAAAGTTGTCAGGAGAGGGGGGGCTGGGAGGGAGAAGTTGACAAATTAAATACACAAACAAGAAGGTGCAATGGGAGAAGGAACTAGGTTCAAGTGATTTTTGAATGAGATGAAGTATTGACTGAAGAAAGTGAGACAGAAGAACGAAAACAGAAGACATCTAAAATGACTCCCCTGGAATCTGAGCTGAGCATGAAGTTAATGTCTGACAGATAAGAGGAGTGAAAGTTCTCAGATCCGCGGCCAGCCCTTTGAAAACACGGATGCAAAAAGCAACTCTGTTAAAACGATCACGTCAACCACAGAAACAGATGCTGGAGAGGGAGTGACACTGACCCTTACTCAAGTGTGGCGCTTCAAGAGACATTTATTATGCGTAATTTTGGCGCTTTTTTGTTCAGAATTATTTTTTGCATTGGGGTCAAAGGAGTTTGAAGCTGAATAAGGGGTAGAAAGTGCCACTGGAACTTCAAAGGGGTCCGGCATGATGCAACTAGATGTAATGTAATGTGAGACATGAGCAACTGGGTCTCAAGAAGCAGGTATTTTAACAAAGGGCAACAAATTCTACTTAAGTGTGTGGACAGAAATCCCTGGCTATCATTATCTCAAACCCATCATCCAGATACTCAGAATTAGGCTCAGAACGTGGCTTGATTTAAATTCCATTACTAGTGCTCCTCTGCAGCTCCTTGTGAGAGACTACATGTCACAAAATTAACATCAGAATGAACTGAAATTGAGGTGCAGTTGTGTGACACCAAATAAATTGCCTCTGTGGATGAAAAAATGAATGATAACATGAACCTGTGATTAGAACAGTGACAATAAAATAACCGTTATTTTAGGGAGAAGAGCTTTATAAAATGATATAGGAAGGCTGTAAAACATTAGAACAAAGACGAAGTAGAAGGTTTTACTTGCTAAAAATTAAATTTACATATTTAAAAAAGGTTTTAAAATGCTTTTAAACTGTTATTATACATGTTTTTATGTTAAAATGTTTTTTTTTTCTTCTTAAGGGGTTGCCACAGTGAACTAACTCACACA
>NC_056513.1:4417987-4420279 GCF_014905685.2 Nematolebias whitei | reverse complement strand
ATAATACAGTTGTCCCTGTCTACTTCATAGTTTGTTTTTCGTGGACTCGCTCTGTAGTGGTTTTTCAAAGTAAGATTGGACATGACACACAATTGGCTAACTGATGGATGAGCCACATGATTCGCATGGGATTTTTATTTAAAATAAATTATCTTACATTATTTAGCACCTGCTGCACCTGTGTGAGGTTTTGGATCTTTATCTCAGGTAAGTCAGTGACTAACAAGTGCAAAATTTGATTCAATCAATAAATCGATTCAGATCACTTGAGTGACTTGAGTCACTTGCACTTCACCCCTCCTCTTCCCTTCCTTCATCTCAAAATAACAAACAAAATAAGAAGTTATGAAGGTGGATGTTAAGGATCCACATTTGCAACATTTAAATATGTTTATTTTACAATTCCACACAGGAAGACCGACTCGGAGACACGACTCTTCTGAGACTGCAGCCTTCCTGCCAAATATGCCAAATATTGAACATCCTCTCTTCACCCGAGTGTCCAAAACAAACAGTCGCGAATCAGAAGATATGACTATGAAGTCAATCATCGATCTATGACCTTTTATGGAAACCCTTATGTTCGAACATGGTGTTTGTGATGGACAAACTATGACTAGCACAGACGTCCAACAACAAAACACAGCTCGGGTTCAGATCAGAGAGGCCGTTCCTCCCATTCACGCCCCTCCAGGTCCCACTGTCATTACCCACGTGGGCATTGAAGTCACCCAGCAGAATAAAGGAGTCCCTAGCTGGCGCACCTTCCAGCACCCCTGCCAAGAACGTCAAGAAGGCCAGATACTCTGAACTGCCATTCGGCGCATAGGCACAAACAACAGTCAGAGCCCGTCCCCCCACCCAAAGGCACAGGGAAGCCACCCTCTCATCTACTGGGGAAAACTCAAACACATAGGCACCAAGTCAGGGGTCTACAAGTAGCTGTGCGCCTCTCACCATAGGAAAACCCAGAGTGGAATAAGATCCAGCCCCTCTCAAGGAGATTGGTTACAGAGCCAAGTGCATCAAGTTGAGCCCAACTATATCTTGTCGATACCTCTCTACCTTGTGCAAAAGCTCAGGCTCCTTCCCTGCCAGAGAGGTTACATTCCATGTCCCAAGAGCCAGTTTTGGTATGCCAAGGTCAGAGCTCCAAGGCCCCTGCTTTTGGCTACTACCAATGGATTCATGCACCCGATTTGTATGGCTCCTCCTGCAGGTGGTGGATCCATAGGAAGGCAAACCCATGCTGCTCATTAAGGCTGAGCCCGACCGGGCCTCATTAGTAGAGACCGGGTCACCAGCCGCTCGCCGTTGAGCCTCTCCCTCAGGCCTGGCTCCAGGGTGGGGCCCCGGTAACCCATGTCCTGTTCAATGGACACCGAGTTCCTTGATTTGTGCTGTTCATCAAAATTCTTCTGAAACGCTATTTGTCTGGCCTGTCACCTATGACCAGTCTGCCTTGGGAGACCCTACCAGGGTCTGTTGTAGTGACTCTATCAGTTATTGAGCAAAGGTGCTACACAGTTCTTTGTGCAGAGGAAAGTGTTTAAATAAACTATTTAGAACGGGAAAATTCCTCTACCCCCCCCCCCCCCCCCACACACACACACACACACACACAGATAATAATTCTGCATGTGTCAAAGTCAAAGTACAGATGCTTAAATCATTTTAACAATTTAATAATATGTAAAATAGTTAATTATTTAAATCTGCTATCAACAACAAAAGACTTTGACCAGTTGATTGACTTTTTTTAATCAGTGTCAGTGAAATAAAACAATTATTAATTTAAACTCTCAACAAGCACTTCAGAAACAATAGGTAACTTTTTTTTTTCTGTAAACAACACACACACACACACACACACACACACACACACACAAAAAAAAAAAAAAACAACAACTTTAAAATAGCATTTGTAAGTAATATTAAGTTTTAATTGCTTTGCTTCCAGCAAAACAATAAATTGCGCCTTTCATTATTTATGTATAGCACTAATTTACACAGAAAAAAGTTACATATTTGTTAATTTACACTTCAAAAAATAAACGTTTGACTTTAAATAACAGTATGGAAAAAAGGCTACTGCAGCTTTGAACAGACATGCAAAGAATCTTTTTGATGATTGTGATGTTAACCACAGCCGCATTAAAACAATGACTCATTCGCCAAAAGCTGCAATTATTAGGCCCGAGCAGCAAAGCGCTGCGAAGGCCTATTGTAATTGTGTCGTTTCTTATTATTAGGCCCGAGCAGCAAAGCGCTGCGAAGGCCTATTGTAATTGT
>NC_056513.1:4416857-4417887 GCF_014905685.2 Nematolebias whitei | reverse complement strand
CCTACATTATTACAGTTGTTATATATGCTGTTGCAGCTGATGTTAAAGGTTCTGTGAATGCGCACTCCGGAAAATGGGCGCGTGACAGTAGCGTGAGCGTTCTCAATGGCGACCGGGAAGAGTAGCTCGAGTTCCCGCGGTCGCCATGAGGCCGCAGCGGCGCTTAGCTGCGAGGGCCTTAAACGCTGCTTGCAGCTTTAATTGGTATTAAACCTCAGTGGACCTAACCCTTTCACAGAGCGCTTCAACAAGTCAATCATTCATTTGAGGAAACAATGTGCGCTTACACTCACCATGCATAATTCAAGTGATCCACTTGTGGCACTCCATAGAAAAAATGGTGTATTAAAAAGGGAACAATACCTGAGTATTAGAGGAAACGGCACAAATTACACACTGACAGACTGTGTGATAAAACCAGAAAATGAAATGGATTTCATTCAAAGCCCTTTGCTCTATTTCTCTGTATCTTTTGTCTTGAACACCCCACCTCCTAAAAAAAAAATGTTTTAGTTAAAGTGATTTTAGGCGAGAAGCGAGTGTGGGCGGTGATATTTGGTTAAATGTGGGGGTAATCAGCTTAATGCAGAGTTAAAGGGCCTATGGGACACTGGCCAAATCTCTGGGCTATTAAAGTTGCACCATGTCCCCCTGCAGTAACCTCATTCCCAGCTTTAATTACGGCAATAGTGTCTATCTCTGGGCTATTCAACTAAACTGCTCAGGGGGCTGAAAGTTACCGAACGCCAGCAGCTCAGGGGCCGGAAATCCAGCAATTAAAGTCAGTATGTAAATAAACCATTACAATGATCTGTTACCTTTTACATTTGTTTATTTTGTTACATTGAATCATAAGCATCTGCAATAAACAGAGGCCAAATCATACACACACACACACACACATATACATATATATATACTTTGTATATGTATATGTATATAAGGCTTTCCAGCTTTTGAAATCTGCATTTGACATAATCCATACAGATTTGTTCTGTCTCAAACTTGTCCTAAATGCTGACAAAACCAA
>NC_056513.1:4405255-4416757 GCF_014905685.2 Nematolebias whitei | reverse complement strand
CCATGCTTTGACTTAATGTAATTCCTTTTTTTTTTTTTCAAATGTTTATCATTTACACCTCAGGGCCTCCGTAGTTGCCTAGTCTCTTTTGCACCTTCCCTCCCCACCTGTTTTCATGTTGTTGTTTTTTTTTTTTATTCAATCTTTAACTTGCTCCGCAGACCTTTGTCGGTCGTGTGTCTTTTTGCTTCACACCTGCTTGTTGCACCAACTCAAACCTTCAGCTTCACTTTGAGATGTCTCTCCATCTTTGACTTGCTTTTAATACGTCAGCTTTCAGATCCTCCCTTCTTCCACCCGTTCCACAATTCTGTTTTAACCTTTCTGTCTGCCCACTGAGCACAGAGCACCGCCCCACCCATGTCATTTCCCCATCTTTCGCTTCACATGTCATGTTTTGTGCTTTACTCTGCTTGTCTTTTCTGTCAGTGCACGCTGGAATTGAGTGACAGCTGTGAGGTGAAAAGTGTGCAGCTGATTTGATTATTAGGAGTGAAGACCACTAGGGGGTCTGGGCGCACAATGATTGCTCAGAATTTTAGTAATTAGACACACAACACACAAAACAGAGAACAAAGAGTAAGTGTTGTTCTGTGTAAGGCAACTTCTTCTCTCCCTCTCAACTTTAGGTTTGTGTTTGTCGTCTTCTTCTAATGTCTGCTGACATTCTTGTGACTGTCTGGCTGCTTGTGTGACATGACTCAGTCTCCATCCATGCCTGCCTCATCCACATTCAGCTTCATACTTTTTTGCCAAGGCCTTACTCTTCCAGAGAGAAAATACAATAAAATTATATAACCTGTCTATCTAATCCATTCCACTCCCTTGTGTCACTTTTCTCTTTCCATTTTCATCCTCTTCTATCCTTCTGTCAAACCCTCTTTTCCCCGTGCATCTTTCCTTTTCTCGCGCTGATCACCTTCTCCTGTATTTTTCTTATATTTCCTGCTCAGTTTTAGTCTGCCATGGGCTTTACTTGCCCCACGTCACAATGCTCTATCAATATTGCAAAAAAACCCACAGGCAGCTGCTCGTGTTCAACCACTCACATTAATTCAAAACTCCTCTAATTCATCTCCACGGGCTTTGCATGCGTAAACACATGCACACACACTCTAAAAGCCGTGGAGAGAGGAACACGAAATTGTGCGCACGAACACTGACAGAACGTCCAAACGCAACATTTCAGAAACTCAAACAAATGCAAGTGTGCAAGCGCCCACTAAAACCAGCATACACTCATGAGTAAACATGCAGACTGTGGCACACAACCATGACACGACTGCCAAACATCTGGTGCCACATCTATAATTTCAACAGAACCCCAGTTACCATTGAGATGCATACGCTGCCAGCTGGGCTTCCACTTCTGCCAGCCTTACATCTGTACTGTTCAGAGGACAGGTTGCAGCTCCTCAATGTGCATGTGGGTGTGTTTGTGTGCGTGTGATAAGGAGAAAAAACATCCATCTGGTTACTCTTCTGCATACACTTCAATTCTCTCTTTGTACATGTAACTATATCTAAATATTACTGTGCAGTGCATGAAGTCACCAGACTCCACATATATTGTTTTTCAGATTCTTTCCATTTCTGAGATGCTTTGATCTGCTACAACATGACACGTTGTACACACACATGTCATGAGAGCTTGTTACAGGGAGACAGTTCATGAAAATATCCCTCGTACTTCTATATATTGTTATAATTGATGTATATAATGTAAATATATATAAAAAATACATATGTAACTTTATTTGTTGGGGGCCGAGATGGTGTAGAGGCAGGGCAGCCGGCTTGGGACCCAAAAGTCCCAAGTTCGATCCCCAGTCACTGCACATCACGTGGCGTCTCTGGGCAGCACACCTCATCCCCAAAATGCCCCCCGGGCACCTTCAATAGCTGCCCACTGCACCACCTGGTGGTGGATGGGTTAAATGCAGAGACTAATTTTGCCATTGTATGGAAACATATTGTGATGACATTATTATTATTATTATTATTCCTGCTTTTACAAACACCCACTGTTGATTTTATTTACTAGCTCAGTTTGAGCAAATGTTACATGCATTTATTTATTTGTTTATTCATGTATTTGTTTATATAGTTAGTTAGTTACAGTCAGAGTTTCATGTCTTTCTTTTTCAATGTAACTCATCCAAGGCCACGACTAGCCCTCCAAGTCAGTTCACAAAAGGCATAGTTGATTTTGCTAAAATGATAATCCTTACAGTTGTAATATAGTAGTACAAACATACATACATGTCATTGTATATTAGTGAGTAGGGAGTGTCATGGATTTCTCGATGTTGGCTCGGTGGCAGTCTGGTAAACAGTCCATGGTGCGTCCTGTCTTCCATGAACTGAAAGCTAAAAAAAAAGACAGCAGACCATTGAAAGCCCGAACAGGATTGATTCGGTTTACAAAATGGATGGATGGATGGTGTTGGAGCCTATTAATTATTTAATTGGCAACTTAATTAATTATGTTATACATTATCATTGGTATAAAATAAGCCTACTGATTATAGATGATAGATGAACTATTATAGGTTATGATTTTTGTTGATGGACCTCCTCCTCCTAGTCAGCCCAGCCAACTGGGATTAGAGAAGTAATGTCAGTTGGTTTGTTTTTTTGTTTGGTCTTTTGTGGAAGGAGTGATGAGTGAATCAGTCTTTCTACCACTAAACAACTTTTTAATTTGGAATTTTGTTTAAAGTCAACCAGAGAATATGTCAGTTTTTTGGAAGTAAAGCCAAATCACTTTGGTGGAACAGAAAAACCTCTCTGAGTGTTTTTTTTTTAATTTTTATTTTTTTATGTATTTATTTGTTGTGTCGAGAACCTCCTCCTCAGGAACTACTCGGATCTTGTTGGACTTGATTTTAATGGAGGAGTAGCCACAACAGATGGGTTTTCCTACTTGCGTGAGTACATGCTCAACAATAATTAATAAAAGTTCAAAAGGGGAAATAAAAGAGAAACACATTTTGATGATAATAGTTTTAATTTATTTTTGTTATGTCCATGCTTTTGGAATATAATTTGACCAAATAAAAATTTAGAAAATAATCCATATTTTGATATATGTTTTTATTTATACTCTTGAAAAATTTTAAACAACGTTTTTTTGTCTTTTTTTTTGGGTGAGATTAGAGCAAAATTAATTTAACAAATTGTGAATTAAACAAGCATTATCAACACTTTACAGACGGTTAAATCAAAATTGTCAACGTGTGTTAAATATGCTTCCTGATGTATCATATTATTATTATTATTAGTAGTAGTAGTGGTGTTATTGTTAGTAGTATAACTTTGTTTGCTTGTTTGTTTGTTTCTGGGATTTTCCGTGTCCTGGATAACTAAGAATCGACAACAGCATATGGACAAATTAAGAATTTCAGAAGCACATGGATGAGCTGATTAACCCAGGATTGAACAACACAGGATGCTCCAGATGTGCTGCATGTGTCTATGTAAAAAAAAAAGTCTACACAGGTGATAGTAGTTTAATGTATGAGGGGAATAAGATCAAGATTGGTTTGCAAATGAGTCCTTGCATTAATCAATTTTGGGATGTTTAAGCTACTACTGTAAACATGCTAGGACTTTATCCGCTGGACAATGATTTATCATGGCAGGAGCAATTACTACTTGATGAACGTCTGAATATTCATATTTTAGGACGGAAAAAAAAATAAAGGTTGTGCTTTCCCCACTGGCTGTGGACGTAATCTCTTGTGCTGATTGTCTGCTAGCCCATTAAGTTACATATATATGATTATTTTTGTTATGCAACCTTTACAGATATTATTCCAAAGTAGTTTTTTTTTTTTTTTCCAACACAGTATATGTAATAAGGTAGAAAATCGATTAGCATGAAAGTACATGGCTCCATCCATCAGCTCCAGATGATTTCTGTGAGATTGGTTGGGTGTTTTCAAAGGTATTGATTTAATATCTCAGCATTCAGACCTTCAGGTTCTTGAGAAGACTGACGGGCCCACATTCATTTTAATTACGCCTTCAGGTACTGCTGGCTGTACTTAATTGCAAAATATCTGAAATGTGATATTCTGCAATTTCATTTTAGCAGAGTTCTATGTTTAGTACATTTTTTATGTGTCCTACATTTTTAGCTTTTGTTTACAAGTCCCCATGTTAAAACAAGCATGGACTGTGCTTTTGATATCTGTGGCCTGGTAACAAAAGAAAGGGTCAGTTGTCTTCTGTGTGGACATACATAAGAAGAATAACTAGACAATTGTAGGAGACATGAAGTCTTGGTGGACAAGCCAAAAAACAAACAAACTACTATGTGTGTATATATATATATATATATATATATATACACACAATCTGTACATTGTGGAAGAAAAAAAAAAGCAATATGTAGTACATTGCCTCCTGCAAACAGTTGTATCAGATTCACAAGCATCAAAAAACAGATTTGAAGGCTTCCCTAGGGGTCAAAGGTCAAGCAGGAAATGCCTCCTTTCCTGTGAATCCTGTGGCATTACAATGCACACTTCATTTAGTCTGCGCTGCAGCATGGACAGCTGCCTGACCAGAGATGGAGAAAGAGACTAAAGCAGAAATACTGAGAGATATAAACAGCATTAAGCCACATTAAAGAAGATTAGGGCAAGCAATCAAGTACTGGTTGCCATGGAAACACCAAGCCTAAACTGTTATTAAGTAGAGCTGGATGGCTGTGGCCAAGCCCAAGATTTTACAATGCGGATAAGCTAAATGTGATCTATGTACCGCTCACTCCCATCCCCCATCTGGCTTCTCTCTGTGTAGTTTGGGATCTGCATCCCAGATAATCTTTGTCCTCTAAATGTATTTATGCTTGTTCTGATTATTTATGCCAACACAGAGTAGAACAAATACCGTCTCGTAGATTTCTTTTGAACACTGTGGGTGGATGTGTGTTTGAATTTTTCTTCTTCATCCTCAAGTTCTGATCAGTACCGATTTCTGCATGAAGAAGTAACTCGTTCTGCACTTCTGTTTGTGAGTCACGGCCATATCAGTTACTGCCTACTTTTTAAAAATACAAACAAAAAGTTTTTTTTTTTTTTTTTTTTTTTCAGGTGCCCAATCATGCTCCTACAATGTCACAAGCTATAATTCAAGCTATAGCCAGAAATGATCAGGAGGCAAATCAGCAGCACAAAGAGATAGAGAGCATGGAAGAGGGCACAGCTGTGGGTAGTTGTGTCATTTGGAAAATGTTAATTCAAGCTAAGCATTCGAGAACATATTAGACAGTACACTCATTAGTCAGTCTGAGCAAGAAACTGCTTCAGCTTGATACAAACAGAAATGCAGTATGGAAAACAAAGCAAAAAAAAAAAAAAAACATCCTTTGTGCACTTTTAAAACTCTTTGTGTCTCAATTACTTCTTCCGCTGATTTCTTAGACCGTGTTCATTACTCTACTTGTTGCAATTTTTTGAAACCAAACATAAATAGTTTATCCTGAACTATCAACTGGGACATTTTGAAAGAGTTTGCAGCATTAGTTAGTATTAGTCCAAATATACTGATATATCATTCTAAAATGCAGGTGTGCACCTAATGTAAATAAACCACTTTTACCTAAATATTTTACTGAACAAGCATGAGTGCAAATGCACAATAATAACACAAAATAGTAATTTCCTTTATGCCATTCCCATGAGCACTGTCATTCCTGACTGATATTCAGTCTCTTTGGCTGTTTGTGTAGGTCAGTGTCAAACTCACTTACAAAAGGGGGTCAAAATTAAAACCTTTTTCAAACTAAGAGCCAATTTCAGAAACGACATGAACTCAAATCAAATACCTGACATCTTTTCTTGGTCACAGGTTCCTCAACAAGAGTTTGACTGGTCTCATTTGATGTTCTCTGTTGTGCTTTCAACATCATAATCAAATATTACTGAAACTATTCAAGGTATACAAGTATTTTACGTTTCACATATCATCTTGGGGGCCAGATAAGATGTCAACGAGGGCCGCATTTGGCCCCCGGGCCTTGAGTTTGACACATATGCTGTAGGTCAACAAGCACAAGTAGGAAAAGGCAACGTGTCATCAACTTTACTTACAAATTTAACATTTAATGATTATATTACTTTTGATATGAGGGGGAAAAAAAACAATATGGCAGATGTGTCTTACTGTATGATTGATTTATTTTCAAACTTCAGTGAGTGCTTTGGAGTAAACATTAAACAGTAAATAATAAACAGAACAACAATAAGCTGAAGCTGACCAAACAAATACATAAATTACAATATAAATAAACAACAAACTAGAAAAAAAAATGCATCAAATTTATGTTTGTGCCAAAATAAGTTATTTATTTATTTAGTTAGTTAGGTAAAAATGTATAAAGTTAACAATAAATGTTTGTATGTATGTAAAGTATTTGTCATTTAGAAGTCATGTATGTATGAATAGTTAGAAGTTTCACCTTGCTGGAGGCCCGGTCTGGTCTACCCTGACTCGTAACCTGTTTTGGGCCGGATCAGACCAGTCTCAGCTGCTCACCGTGAGCGATCCCAGGGTCAACACCCGATAAGGAGTCTTTTTTCTTGTTGTTTGTTTTTGCTTGCTTCCAATACATAGAAAGATTTGCACATGACCATAGCTATCCACCGTCAGAAACAGATAAGACCGGTGAGGTCACAGTCACCCCACTGATGCACTCTGATAGGCTGTGAAAGCGGAGCCAAGGGCCAACATAAGCTGGGGCGTTCTTTTGCATTGCGCTTCTGCTTCCGGTTCCGGGTTGCGACGGGTCGAACGGACGCCTCAGCGCTGAGGCTGCAATTTTACCTGCCTTATAAAATAGTAAAAATAATTTATCTCTCTTGATTTTGAGTATGCATGCATGTACTGTATGTTTGGCTACATAAACAATTTGTAAAGTTTACTGTTTCCTTGTTTTTTTATGGTACCCTTATTATTATTTTTTTTGTTATTGAACAATTAGTGAAGCTTTGCTATACTGATGCAAGAAGGTTACAAAAATGCAGAAGCCAAGAGGGGAGGAGTAGATGAGAGCTTCTTTGTAAGACTTAGATTAAAGAGCTTTTCTGTATTCCACTGATGTTACATAGTCAAGTGAAGATATAGTATCAAAAGAGCAGGAGACAAAAAAAAAAAAAAAAAGTTACTGATTACTGATTCTGTCGAAGGAAGCAACAACATGAGCAATCCTGGTTCGCCAAAACTTTTTTCCGTTGTTCCTATCTTGTTCTTAGGTCAACAACACGTTTTTCCTGTATGCTCCTCATCCATTATCCAGAAGTGTCGACACTGCTCATCCAGGAAGTAGCTTTGGCTCTTGCAAATTGAATTGGGAACATTAATATTCCACTTGGGCCCCTGTGCACCTGAGCAGGGCTCTAACACAGTGAAGTGGAGAGAGATGTATAATGTTCTGTCAGCATATGCGCTGGGTCCCGTCCATCTGCGTGATGGGCCCCAAAGCAGTACTAATTTCCCTCCCCTCCTCCCCTTACACTGCCCTGGAAACCAGTACAGTCAACCGCCCCACTGAGGGAAGAGAATGATGTGTGTTCCCTTTGCAGCACTTTCATATTGTGTTTGTGCACGTTAACTAAAATGTACGTGTATTTCTAACCTGTGCTTGTTCTACATATGCCACGTTGTGTTTACATCTGCATTACAGGGGGGAAAGGATGTAAATTCTGCCCTTTCATCAACATGTGACTTCACCAACATACACTACAGCGCCCTGACTGCCATGATGTAGCAGAGGTCACCTGTCAGCAATCTGGGTACTCTTCTGTCATTCTTCCTCTTCTCTCTCCCATTCCCTGATTCGATGTTTCCCCAGAGGCACCGTATCCTTACTGCCCTCTACTAGCATGGAACACAGACTAATTAAGAACAGCTACAACCGGCTGGCCTCGTACTATTTTACGTACTTGTTTTAGAGTAGCAGTTTATGTTTGTGTTTTGGAGAAGGACATTGAGTGTGATCTTCTTCAGTGTGTTCTTCACCAAATCATATTTTCACATAAAAAAAATTAAAAAGATGCAGCTCAAAGATGGGCATGAATGGATTCATTTTAGATCTTCATACATGTGGACATGATGAAAAATAAAAATTAATTCAAAAGCAAAAATAAAAAGAAACTAAATTTATTTCACCAAGGCATACATGAACCATCTATCCACGCTATAGAACCTATCAGTTTATGCAAACTAAGGCTGAATAAACTAGAGAGATGGATGAAAAGATAAGGATTGGTGTCAGTGCATGCATGTAATCCAATCTGTTTTTTTTTTTTTGTTGTTTTTTTGTTAAATGATGCATCATGTTTGGTGTGTTCAGAGCCAGGCAACAAACTAAGCATATCACTGAGTCTTTGGGAACATGTCTGCCACAATAATATGAACAGCATTAGCAGAAATATTCAAATGTGCTTTAAAACCACAGTGCTGCAATTAAAGTGAGGAAACCAACAAACATCCAAAGCTGAAGCTGTTCTGTACAGAGGAATGGGCTAAAAGTCCTCCAAGCCGTTTTGCAGGACTGCTCAACAGTTACCAGAAACGTTTAAATGAAGTTATTGCTGCATGGGGGGGGGGGGGGGGGGGGGGGACACACCAGATGCAAAGGTCCACATACTTTTGCCACTCCCAAATATGTAATATTGGATAATTTTCCTCAAAAATTAAATTGCCAAGTAAAAAACGTTTTCCGTCATTTGTTTAAATGGGTTCTCTTTATTTACTTTTAGGACTTGTGTGAAAATACAATGGTGTCTGAGGCTATATTGATGCAGACATATAGAAAATTCTGAAGACCAAAGTCCATGCTCATTAATCCAGATACAAATCCAACAATATTCATTCAGGTCATCTGGATGGTGTTTAGTTTCTGAGACGTTTCATCCTTCATCCGAAGGACTTCTTCAGTCTGAGGGGACACCAAACCAAACTGAATCCCACAAACAGCTCATTCCCAGAGTGGAAAAAACTACTGTTTGGTGGCCGTAATCTGGCTCCTCCATTGCGCCTGGTGTTGGATATAATTGCTCCCTCCACTCATCAGCATCTATTACTATGTGACCTCAGACAAGCAAAAATAAATACAACTACCTTTATTCTTATACACAGTATAATTTCTGCCCTTTTTAATATTTTGCACAAAATAATTATGTTCAATCGCAGTCTCCCATAACTAAATGCATTCACTTTTCAAATCTCTCAGCAACAAGGGACATAGGCAAAGCACTTACAAAGCTTTTTAAATTTCCCATTTCTTTCAAATGATGGTTAAATCTTCAAAAATAACATTTTAATAAATTGCAAAAGGATTGCAGGTTTAGATATGTGGGTTTTGCCTCACTGGCCAGTTTTCAAACTGGTAATTAAAAGAAGCAATTAAGTTGACTGTATAAAGGCCACATTGCTTTAAAGCACTGGCAGTCTGCCACAGATAAGACTGGAGCATGCACAACATGCACTGTGCACGCCCCGGCATAATGTCTATTTCCCTGCTAGAACCAGATTTTTAGCTAATTTTGAAAACAGGAAACAATTATATATTTTAAAGTAAAAATACTATTATTAACATTATTAATATTATAGTTTGGTATACAGTACATTTCCAAAAAAAGACCCTCATGACAAGGTGTTTTTTTGTTAACACTTCAACCACAATGCAACAGAGAAGCTTCATGCTGTGGCACTTATTACTAATATTGTTTTAACATCCCTCCACCAAAGATTTCAAACATGGCTCTCACTTCCCCTGTGGCTTCTGTGTCTATTGCTTTCTTGCCAATGCGATATAAACCAACCGCAGTGTTTGTCTGCCATCCCCTGCTGCGCTCTCACATCTGTCTTTATTACTCTGTTTTGTGTCAACCCTTACAGCTTGAAACACTACTAATAAAAGAGTTGACCTCTTTAGGATTTTTCTCTTGATGAGTAATACACTAAAATAGAAATTGGACATCACAGAATTCAATGTGCTCCTCTGTTTAAGTCTGTGTTAAGCTCTGCTTAGTGTTGTACTGGCCTCCTTGATCATTTTCACTTCTGCTGCCCTACATGTGAGCTGCAGCCCTTCAGCCTGACAGTTGTTCATTCTGAATTAATGAACCAAGTTGTTCCATGAAGATAAAGTGTTTATAAATACAGAAAAAAAAATATATATATGGTCACTGTTTGCATGTTTAGAAGAAAAAAGTACAGTAGATCAAACTCAACTATTTAAACATTTCCATAAAGATAACGTATCATATATGTATCTAAGGACATTAATTTTCTCTCAGTGTGCATCACTGTACGTCTAGCTGTTAGCATGTCCATGATTCTGCTGAGTCCACAGGGTTAGTAAGATATATAGTCAATAAATCTGATGGATAAAGTCAAACAGTACAGGATGGATTGGGAAGATGAGCTCAAAGAGGCAGGGGTTTTATTTTATACATTTTAAAGATGGCACAAAAAGCTCTGAGAGAGAAGATTCAAATTGCAACGTTCCATCAAAAGCTTTATGGGAGATGTCACACTGACATCAGCAACTGTAAAATATCTGACCTGATTACTTCAATTTTGTTTTTACAGTAAAGCATTTTTTATTACATCTGGTGAGAAATAATTCATCAAATTCAAGTTTCAAAGAAAAAAACAAAAACAAAATCCATACATTAAAAGTGGCCATGCGCACAAACAGAAGAACACTTCTAATAACGAGGACATCACATGTCCATTCCCTAAACCGCATCTATATTTCATATTTACCACCATTTCTATTCACTTTGTTTATTATTTATGAGTGTTATTTAATGTGTCATAGTGCACACTGACATTTTTTGTGTGTTGTTTATGTTTTTTGTAAGCGTGCCATTTAGATAATGTCAAAAAGAGGCTATAAGTTCTTCTGGCAGCTCTGTAACGCTGCTGCACTGCCACGGACAGAGCTATTCTCAGAATAAACAAGTGTTGCTTCTTTTCAATGCTTAACCCTTAATTATTCATATGGAGCTGAATGGGACATTGTTTATCAAGGCTACGGCACCAGGGAACCTTGCGACTCTGGGCTACACACCTATACGTGTGTGTGTGCATGGTTGTCTGTTTGCGTCTGTGGAAGGAGGTGGGGTTGTAAGAACTGCTATAAGAAGAGTGGGGGAGGAAAGATATTGAACAACCACACAGACATCCAAGATTCTAATTGGTAATTAAAATACCTTTGACAAACTAGCTTTCGCTGTCTTCTCGCCATTGGTATGGTAATGAGGGTCGAAGAGGTAAACTGCTTTCCCACCAGAGAGAAATGGGGAGAAGGAAGAGAGTGTTTGTCAAATAAAACTGCATGTTTTAGGATTCACTGATAAGTGCAGACCATTTGACCCAAGACTGGCTGCTTAAAGACACATCTCACTGGGCTGAAACTGTTGGAGACAAGTTGGTGAACATTTGTTAGGGAAACTCCAGAATGTCTTGCATAATGACTAC
>NC_056513.1:4399848-4405155 GCF_014905685.2 Nematolebias whitei | reverse complement strand
AAATTATATTTAGACGTGTGAGGATGTTGCGATGTAAAAATAAATTCATATTTTAAGGCTAGCTATCTTGAGCTAGGTATGTTATCATATCTTAGCATCTTGACTTTGTTGTATACATGTCTTTTGTGTTCTATTTGTGTTCATTCATGCTTTAGTGTGACATTATTCCAGCATCACTCATATCTAGTGTTTAATTTGTTCAGACACTATTATTGCACAGCCATATGGACAATTTTTGTCTTTGTTATTTTGCTTGTGGATTTTCAACCCTCTCTGCCCTTAAACTCAATGTCCTACATATCCCCTTCCACAATCTCCCATTTTCTCCCTCCACTTCCATATGATCCTGATTTGTGTGCTCCCCAGTGTCCCTCCTAAACACCTCCCCAATTACAAAGCATTGGCAGCAGTGTTGTCAGTGTTGCACTGAGGAACGCAGTATAGACATGGCTGTTTGATCATTCTCTGCACATCCACGCAGAAAGCCACCCTGGATAAGCACACACTTTAGAGATAACGTCCTTGTATCATTTAAATGTTAATAGGCTTTCTATGGGCTCAAACCTACATTTATTATTGTGCAAATGAGCCAATTTCCCCATATCTGTGCTGTCGTTAGAGCTGGCATGTTTAGTTGTCGGAACATAATTAGAATTATTGTACTGTAAGGAAGAGAGGAGAGGGTGGGGGTGGAGGAAGAGAAGAATCTCATCATTTGTTCTATGTAGAGTGGACAAGTTCTTTGGTGAAAATTTACTTTGAGCAAGAAAATAAAAGACATCCTCACTTTATTTTTCATCCTAGAACATAACAGATCTCCCTATTTTTTCCCTTTTTATCCTATTCAGAGATCATGTTTAGCCTCTTTAGGGAAGATATGATGCGGAAGGTGGAGGTGAGTAAGTGAAAGACAATGGCATCTAATCCTTAGAGCATAAATCGAGGGTGTAAGAAGTTCAATACTGTTGGACAAATCAATTTCAATATCAGGGATCCTTTGAGAGGAGCCCTCAAACTCTACAGCAGCAAAACAAAGATGATGGTGATTTATGCTGTTTAGTGAGAAGATGCTGTCAGTTTACGTGCACATTTGTCCATTTATACGTTTGTTTGAACAGTAAATGTGAGTGTGAAAATGTAATTTAGAAGCTGTCAGTGTAAGATATCGCTGGTTTCTTCTGTCAGATTATACTTTTCATATAAAAGAAGAAAACTAATGACAGAGTAAATTGATTTGTTGAAAAAAAAAATACTGCTATTCATATGACACCAGTCACAATACGCCAGTGATGGCGTCGCTGCAATGTATGGTCGTGAAAAAAAAGGCTGTGTCTGAGTGGTTAGAGTAGTCGTCCTCCAAAGCAAGAGTTGTGGGTTCAATTCCGCCAGCAGTCACATGCAGAAGTGTCCCTGGGCAAGACCCCCCCCCCCCCCCCCCCTTCGATGTGTGTCCCATAGGTGAATGAATGTGATAAAGCACTGATTATTGTTTGTATAGATCTAGTAGAGTGCTGGATGAATTAGTAGATGAAGGCACAGTGCTGTAAAGAGCTTTGAGTACCTTGATAAGATAGAAAGACCTTATATAATTACAGTCTATTTACCATATATGTATTGCAGTAAAACAAGTAAAAACAACTAATAAACAAATATTTATCTGGTTAACATTTGACAAATTTAAACACAGATGAATATCACAATAAAGTTATGGTTTATTTAACCATTTCACATTTGTTCATTGGAATTTTAAGTGTTGTCTTGTATACCATTTTATTTTGAACTGTACATAGACACTTAATTGAACCCAACAAGAAATAAAGAAAACAAGAAATACCAAAGCATTCAACGGAAGTACAAAATAAAGCACAATAAAGTGAAAAATAAATCCATCTTCAAGGTCCAAAATAAATATAGTAAAGAACATAGAATACAACGGTGCAAGTAGGATGAATCTGTACAAACAAGTATCTCAAAGGCATTGATATTAGCTTAAATGCATTTGCACACAACATAAACCACACAAGTTGTGTGGCAGGCCACTACACAAGAAGTGAGCAACATTGAGATGAACTGAACGATGGCAAGGCGGCAACACACATGATACAGCCACACAGTGCAGCAGCAACAAACATAGTAGGTGTCCCAGATGTGACTCGGTTCTGTTGAGTCTGTAGACAGAGAAGTCGCCCAGAGCCACAGCAAATGATATGTATTAAATACCGTAGATACTCATCTTATTTATTAAGAACATATTTTACAGCATACATTGATTGGTTTTAACTTTCTTTTGCACTTTTCTTTTAACTAGAATAATGACATGATTCATTTTCAACATATGTTTCATATGGAAAAGGTAAAAGCCCAAGGGTAAACACGGTTTTGAATACACAGTATATATCAATTAATAATAATAATAATAATAATAATATAAAATAATAATAATAATAATAATATATAAGAGCAAAGGGAATGTGGTCTAAAAAATTACCAATAGTCTAGAGTTGGCATGATTTGCATGATCTGGTATGAAATATTTGAGATTGCAGTAGTTTCAATGAGGCATATGCTTTAGATCTTATTTAATCTACAGACCTTGTCTAGCTGTTAACGTGGCTTCCCCATTTTCCCTAATGGATATTTTCTTTGAATGTCCAGATTCCAAATGGCCTGATCCCTGTTAGCAGCATCTAAAATACTGACAGGAATAATAATAATAATGATAATAATAATAATAACTCCACAAAACCTGTTTGTCCACACCATGGTTACAAAAGGCACATCTATTTTATACCTTTAATTTTATATCTTGGACCTTTTTTAAAGGAGCTGTTAATATCTTACTTGCAACACGGTGGTGAAAGTAATGCGTCTGTTTGTGGTTATTCTTTGACGGCCGTCTCTTGTTGAACTAAAACATTGTAAAACGACCACAATATAGAGTCAAACTGGTTTTAATTTGTACAGTATACTCTGTTTTTTTTTGTTTTTTTTTTTTTTTTTGTAATATTGGAATCATACCAGAACTTGCATTTTCTAACACCTACTCTCACTCACAGTAAAACTCCTGCAATATTTGTGTTTAGCCTTGTGGGAACTGCAAGATCCTAATACATGCCCCAATGCAGCCCTCTCCATTAGGGCATGCATTTCATAATGCGAGTGAATTTCTCTGAGCTCTCCACTGAGACTCACATGATGTAGCTGGAAGGAAGGGGGCCTGATCTGCCATGCTGACACAGTGAGCCCGATCTGAATATCAGGCAGAAAATCAATAAATGAATACGAACGAAGAAAGACAGTATCCAGCAAATATGATATCCAAAAAGATGTATTAAAGATATTTGATTGCGCAAAGAGGACGGTATCAAATTATTTTGTCGAAGCTTACAATCCTCACGTGTCAATCACTGTTCTGCCCTGTGGCAGATGACCTCTATTATATCCCCCACACATGTTTTAGTCTGTAGCTCCCTTGTCTGTTTTACTCTGTACTCTCCCTTTTCTTGCTTGTCAATCTCACTATTTATTATCCTCCACTAAACTTGATAGGAGAGCAATGATGTTTTTGATTAGAGCTGTCTGTATGCATGCAAGCATGTGGTTGTATTGTTAGCAAAACATTGCATAAAGCGTTCAAGGAATTTTAATGAAAGCTTTAAAAAAATAACTTGGGTGAACATGTTTAACCTTTGTAGCAAACCCAGTTCAACATGGCTACCACAGCAAAGTGCTGTTAGCAGACACATACATAGATCCATGCCAGTTGCACACCTTATTGAGTAAATAACAATATATTAGTAGCTAAGAATGATCTACAATTTATTATGCGAGCGCTAAGTGATCTCACAAGCTCTGTGTTTATTTACTATGACTAATTAACTTTTATGTGCAATCCAATTGAAGATGTATTTAAGTACAATGATATTTGACAGTACACAGTAGGGAGGTTCTATATGGTCTAGTGCTAACCCAGATCACTGCAGCTCCTGAGCGGCAGGGTGGAGCCAACTTTTCACACCCGTTCCATATCCAGTACTGATGAGGACTAGTGCTTTTAAGCTCTAGTGGGCCAGTAGTTCGACGTTGGAACATTGAAGCCATTTGGTAACTCTGACACCCCGTTTACCTTTGTCTAACCAAAAATATTCTAATCTTGTTCCTCTGTCTTCTCAAATCCTGGCTTGTTGGTGTCCTCCAGAGGCCTTCCTAGTTCTTCGAGTCCCTTGTGTCACCTCTGTGAGATCCTCATCTGGAACCACCTGCTTTTATGTTCAACCACAGAAAGTACTGAATTAATCCTCTAAGTCTCTGTCCTGCCATTCTCGAACACCTTCACCTTCGACTCCTAAGAATCACCATCCTCCCCTCCTTGCTGACAGCTGCTTCTACACATGTAGATCCATTCCGAACACTTACATCATACAGTAAACTTCACTTACACTTTTACCCATGTGTTGAAATCCTCTGTCAGCTTCCCTACTCTGGTGTTTAAATTACTTTGATCTTGATACATGTATAGCTTGCTAGCCAGCTGTAACTCAGTCACTTTTAACAATACTGAGCAAAAACTTGGTGTTGTAGTCGAGTATGGTTTTCAAAACACTTTGAAAACAAAACATGGCAGCATGTTTGTTTAAAATGTCGTCTGAAACAGTTGGAGTCAACACTGTTTGTATTTGAGCAATAAATTAATACATATTGAACGCTTTATGAATTCATCATGTCCTGGATGACTGAGAATCTTCACCAGCAAATTAATACATACTTTTTTTCTTTCTTCTTTTGGCTACTCTCATCTTCAGGGGTCGCCACAGCAAACCAATACAGCCTCTGTGTGGAGCAGAGAACTGTCATCTAGGGCACCCGAGGGAGAAGATGGTGGAGGGTTAAGGGTCTAGCTCAAGGGCCCAGAGTGGGGCAAATGAGGGTGGAGGCAGGTGTGGGTGCTTCACCTTTCCCACTCACATTTTGATGTTGTCGGTCCGTGAGTTGAACCTGCTACTTTCCGCTCACAGAACCAGCTTCTCTAACCTCTGCTCCACCATTCCCCAAATACATGAAATGAAAAATGTAAAAAGAAGGGACCATTGGATGGATTCCAACAAAACTCTCAGTAAGTAATAGTTTGGAGTCACCTCATTTCAAATGGATGCCACAGCAAATCCACCTTAGCCAACAAGCCAACATAAAAAAATAAATAAATAAAAATAAATGCATAAAAAAATGCTGTATAGCAATAACAACAAACAGGTTTGAGCAGGCCTTTGTGAACAGTTTGCTGAGTGCGAGCGGCACCATCAGCAACGT
>NC_056513.1:4392407-4399748 GCF_014905685.2 Nematolebias whitei | reverse complement strand
AAAAACAGGTCTCTCTTGTAAATGAGCCTTGGAGGCTCAATGGGACTAACCTGTATAAATAAAGGTTGAATGAAAACATACAAGTCTATTTAATTTGATGTGGTAGTGGCCAGTGGTGGAATGTGACAAAGTACAAGTCACAAGTACTACTTTACTGTACTTAAGTACATTTACATGTACATGTACATGTACATGTTACACTTAAGTAGAGTTAAATGTGAGTACTTTTGACTTTTACACCACTACATTTTTTTTTTTTTTATATTTGTACTTTCTACTACACTACATTTCTAAAATGCGTTGTGTTACAAGTTACATCCATGTTGCTTTTTTAAAATTTATTTATTTTTATTTCTTTTTTAGTTTGAAAGTAACCAATGGCAAGAGGGGAAATGGTCCACTGAATCTCTGCAAAGTGAGCAGGTAAAGTTAGACCCACCTTCAAGAAGATCTCGGCCAATGATGCATATTCTAGTGCAAAGTATATACGTCATTGAGCTGGGAGCACCCACAGCACCGCTAACTAACACATCCAAAATGGATTCCACCACGGAGAGTCAGCCAGAAGATATGCGTCACCCAAGGCCTTATTGCAAGATTATTGAAATACTATTGAGAGACTGTTCAGTACAGCAGGACAGATTTTATCAACCAAAAGAACCAGACTGGACTCAAACAACTTTGAAAACCAACTTCTTCTGATCTTGAACAAGCAATAATTGCTGCAATATTAAAATGTGTCAGTTCATGGGATGTTAGGAGATAATAAATGTTTTCAAATGTCTCGACACTCGGGTCCAAGTTTTGAAAATGGTGTCAGGAAGTTAAAATATCGTTCACTATTGACCCATTACAAGGTCGACTAGACAGTATTTTAACTGGAGTTGATGACAAACTGGAGTTGAAATGATCAGAGTCTATTTCTTTGTTAGGTCTAATGCTCCTTTTGTTCAGGCAGACAACTTTTACTTAAATGTGTTTACTGCAGTTAAAATGATACACTGCTTTTACTTTGTGTTAAATAAAAACTTTCAAATGTATAATCATTCCTCTTTCTTATTTTGCTTAATGGTATTTATCTCTGCATGTCATCCCTGAATATTTGATGCACAGAATCACAAGTCCAAGTGTGAACTGTGTCACAGAGTAAACACAATAAAAACATGTATTATCTGCAGCATCGTTCATTAAAATGACACAACTATATTAATGTATTACATAAAATATACATATGGTAGGCACACTTAATGATAATGTAGACCATTGCATTAGGTACAAACTCAGCAAGTACTTTTACTTTTAATATGTTAAGCATTTTTAAAAGCAAGTACTTATTTAATTTTACTTAAGTAAAAATGTTTATGTGGTACTTCTACTTTTACTAGAGTACATTGTTGTCTGCTTATTTGTATTTTTACTTAAATACAGTGTTTGAGTACTTTCTCTACCACTGTAGATCACGATCATGCACAACACATACTCTTACAATGTGAAATAATAAAAAATATATATATTTTATGTTGTTGTATGTGTTATATATACATATATATGTATACATATATTTTTCACCTTTATTTAACCAGACATAAATGTTAATAACACATTCTTCTTTACAGAGCTGGACTGGCAGCACTAACGTTGTATGTGCAAGGGAAGGGAAACAATACAGTTAGGCAAAACATGGGAAATAAATTTAAAAAATGTGTGGGGTTATAGGTTTGATCAAAATACTTTTAGGTCTGTCATTTCTCAACATATAGTCATCATTTAAAACTTGGGCATAAAAAGAAGCATGTGTTATGAATTATTTTAAATATTGCCAGTTGTTCTTGTACCTGCTTTCTACTTTTCCATCACACCTTTATTTTTCCTGTCACTCTTTTTTTTTTTTTTTTTTATTATATTTCCTTCCCCACCTGTGGCTTCTTGCTTTGTTGTCCTTCAAATCTTCTAAAAATATTATTTACATCTCCTCCACTCCTTTAATTTTTCTACATTTTGCCTCCACCAGCTGCACTCCACTCTGCTGTCTCTACATGTTTAGGTTCTCCTCACTTGTCATTGCATTTCAGCTAGTTTTGGCAGTGCTGCTGTCGTAACCAGCCCATTGAAGGCCATCTGTTAGCCAGTCTGACAGTGCAGTAACACTGGCAGTGGCCACAGGCACTGGTAAATTCTGCTGTCCAGCCATGGCAGTGGAACAGCACACCCAAGCAGACAGCCAGCTTTCACACTGTTTATAAACAGTCTGATGTTCGTTTCGGGCACTTTGCAAGAAAGCTCAAGCTGGATTGTAGTTTTGTTCAAGGATGAAGTGGATCGATGTGGGACAAGCTCCAGCACACATTTTGTGTTTTGTCCTTTTTATCTTCCTTTTCTATTTGCTGCCTCCGCTTCCTTAAGCTTTCTTCCATGAAACGAGCGACCTGAACACAGCGACACAGTGGCCGCGTTGCCCTTCTTTTACAATCAGTTTAGCCAGGCAAAAAGGTGTGAAATTGCTTACTGCCGTTGTGAGTCGCTTGTGTTCTTGTGTTAATCGTGGTTTCTGGAGCTAAACGTAAAAAAAAAAAATAAAATAATGTTTTCTCTCAGAACAACACTGAGCATGTCACTTCCAAATATGCAAATGGCCAAAAAGCAAAAGTGTTCAAAGACAAAAAATGAAAAATAACATATTTAACAAAGCTAAAGATGAGTAGCTTATATAAGACAGCTTTAAAAACAGTTGCTCAAACTGGCAATTGTGTTAGGAGCCCCAGGTCAAAGGACAAAATAAATTGTTCTTTCAAAGAAGGCATTAACAAGGTTTACCAGTTGGGAAAAGTGTGTAGTAGCATGGGTCAAAGTAATATTCACTTGAATGCCAGGATCCAAGTTTGTCCATCTTTTCTAATGGTTCAGCGCAGCACATCTGAGACCACTGCGGTAAAAGTTTCCTTCACATAGAAGTATTTCAGGTCAAGATCATGCCCTGGATGCTTATTACACTGTAAAATATTGGTATTTGTATTTACTTAGTTGTTTTTTGCAGTTGTATATATTATTATCAAACAGCCTAATACTTCTATGCACTCCAATCACAACAAAATGATTGGATTTGTCCAAATGAAAACTACTACTACTACTACAGCAATGCAATCTCGTAAAAGATTAAAAATTAAATCAGACCAAAAATAAATAAATAAATCTGCGTGGGTATCACAGATTGCAACTAAATGCAACATGAAAAACAATAAATCAAACTAAATGGATTTAACATGTTTCAGAAAATAAGTTGTGAAGTAAATGTTAAATTAGGACCAAACGTAACTAAACAAGACGATGCAAAATAAATGATGACATCATTGATTAAAACAAATGCATATCCAAAACCAAAAGCTACAAACCATGACAGCATGCTGTAAAATATGATGTTCAAGTTTAAAAAGTATGCATTTGGATGGGATACTTTGCAAAACCATGTTAAAAGTTACATATTACATTTATTTCTTCTGTTAAAAATATCTAAAATAGGATTTTTTTTTTTAAATCTCCAACCTAAATGCCATAATTAATTACTATGTATGCACAAATCAACTAAAAATATATAATGGCTGTTTTCTTTTTTTAAGTTGTGCATCAATAGTTAATGATTGTTCCTAAATTTGCCAAATGGGATCCTCATCTTTTGTTCTCTGGGACTGAGTGTTGACGTTGGGTTGAAAAATGAGGAGTTTTCAGTTTTTAAAGGGCACTCGACTTAAGTGTCATAACGTGAGTGACTCAGCTGAGCTTAGAAAATCCTATTTTTACAAAGATTTGCTGGGAACGTTGAGAAACACATGGCCGCTTACCAGAATGACAGAGTTTCATTCTGGGAAGTGCGCTCAAGATCCCTGAAGCTTGTCAAGAAATCCAGATAAATACTTTTTTATAAAATCTGTTTCGCAGAAGTAGTTCAAGTGTGTGAAAGCTCTGTAGTAAATCAGAGCATTGTTGAATAACTGCCATACTCAATGATAAAACTTACAGCAATTCTGTTTATTTTTAATGTTTCGTCAGTGTGTCATTGTGTCTTTGAAATTGGCAACATGATCTAACATTTCATTTCATTTATTGGCCACACTTAAAAAAAAAATAAAAAAAAATCCTGCTGTGCAGGAACAATGGATTGTACACAATGATTATGTTGGCAAACATTATGCCATTTTTTCCCCCCTGGAGTCTGCTTGCCATTTTTACATACAACAGGGGACAATGGTAATTGTGTGAACAGTTCTGCACATTTTATTTTATTTTTTTGTCATTTTACCCATCTGGGCAGTCAATGTGACAGTGCTGTGCTTGTCAGATTGCAGGACTGGGAAATATAGAGCAACTTGATTCTGATAGCCCAAAAGTGTGAATGAAGGATCCTCAGAGTGCGGATCAGCCATCCAGTAATCGTTCTGGTTTCTTACATCTCCTGCCATTGTGCACAAATCAAACAGCCGACACTGCAGACCACGACTGATGCGTTTTAAAGCCATTAAGGAAAAGCACAGTGTTACAGATTTGTCACGAGCAGATAATGAAAGTAATTATTATTATTATTTCTTGGCTCTTCCAACAACAGTGTGATGAGATTTTATTAGTCATTTTAGATTGTACATAATATGATTAAGAGTCTAATTAGGAACTGATTATGTTCCTCTGGAGTAGTTAACAAAGTGGGCTTGGTTTGTAAGAAAATAAAGAGATCTTGGTCATTAAAAACAGCCACCAGGTTCATTCGTGTTTTACTTCTGATGTCATGAAAAATAACGTTCCAGTCTACTCACTGAAATACTGGGTGATTTAAAACGTCCTGATGCATGCTCAATAATCCATGCAGAAACATCCATCGGAGTTAAGTCAGGTCCTCTGGGTGGGTTCTTTTTAGAAGGCTGAGTTTGTTGTGTCTCCTTGGACTGATGAAGTCTTTTGGATGAAAGATGAAATGTTTCAACAACAATAAACCGTGAGGACCTGACAACTTTACTGGATGTACGAGTTTCAGTTTTATTCTGCAGCTTCCTGAGTTCCAAGATGGCGCCAACAAGCTACAGATGTGGATCTTTTTTTTTTTTGACGAGCTCCAGGAGCATAAAAAGCTGCAGAGGAGCTCTATCTCCGCTGGAGCATTACATGCCTACCAGTGTTTGTGCTTTCTGCCACTTTCTGTAGTACTACACATGATAAAGTACTCACCTGGTGTTCTCTTTGCATTTCAGCATCTGCTCCCTGTGATCCATCTGTTCCTGGAGTCTCCTGTGAATCCTTGAGCCTTTGTGTGATTTACCTCAGCTGTTCTACATCCTTCCAACCACTGCCTCAACTCGCCTTCAACACCCCCTTCTTTGGACTGGACCCACTGGAACCCTCTGCTAACCTCTCGATAGAGTTGCATTCAGGCCTAAAAAATGAGACCCGGCCCAGCCTGAACCTGTATCTTTTTTTTTTTTTTTATTAATGAGTCCCACCTGAAACAGACCAAAACTGTGATTACAGTCTAGAACCCGAAAACAAACAAACAAACAAAAACAATAAAACAAAAAGAAAACTGTTTTTAAGCATGTACTGCTTTTGTAAGCAAATCTGTTTTACATGATTTAAACAATGTATTTCAAAGAAAGGAAGATATAAGATTTCTTGTTTATTAACAAGAGTCAGCAGATTATTATAGATATTAATGGTCGGCGGATGCGCGCGGCTGGTGATCCAAATTGGGTCGTCGGTCGAGGGTGTCCACTGATGCAGCGGCTGAGTCCAGTTAAGCTTCAAGTGGGTCGCTGGCAGTGAGCCTGCTGGATTTTTTATTTTTTTGCCTCTTTCAACCGGCCGGTCAGTGCGCGGTCAAACGGCCGTGCACAGCTGACAATTCAGCCGTGTCCATCCGCTGACGCAATCAAAAGCTTGACACTGACCCGGCCTGCCCATCCAAAAATTTGGGCTGGGTATGGGCCCGGGTTAGAAATGACTGTTCTACCTCTCGACGCTCCAACTCGTTCACTAAGTAAGACAGAACTATCAGTACTGATCATCCTCTGATCTTCATCATCCTGACTCCTCTCCTTGTTCCCAGGTCCTCCCTGTTGTACATAGATGTACATTTATTCACTGTTAATAAAACACTAATTTGTGAGTCTTGGAGTCTGTTCTCTCAGTCCATTTTATCTGGAAATTCCTTTAAATGTTACAAAAAATTATTATTTTTTTGCTTTTAGGTGCAATTGGAAGTCACATAAAATATTATATTCAAAGCACTTATAATTGTATAATGTATAAGTGATTGCCTTCTACCACAGATCAACAAATATAAATTGCATATAAAGTGTATTATTGGAGAACTGAAACAATAGCTAACCACCCTGTCAGCTTTAATTACATCAATTTCTACAGAAAAAAAGAAAGAAAAGTGTTAAGTTTCAAGCCTTATAAGTGAAAATGCTGACATCCATAATATTCTTCTGAAGGTAATTTTCTTTGGTGTCTAAAGCTTTTGATGTACTGCTCTGCATATAGTCTCTTACTAAACCTGGGTGCTCTTGACATATAATCTAATTTAGTAGAAGGGAACAGGCTTAGAAGAAATTACTTGTAATTTTTAATAACTGTACAGCTCATAAAATCCTGTTCTTCCACAAATTATTCTTGGAAAAAGCTGGGATTACCAGTCACATGTGTCCTCTGAAACACAGAGCAAATATGTGTGTATTACTGTCTTCATGGGAAAGCATAAAACGCTGCTGTTATCAGAATGCAAAAAGAGCTGTGCAGATTGAATTTATTTGCAGGCTATAAATAAATGATATATTTAAATTGTCTGTTCTAAATTAAATCTGTTGTCTATGATTTAACAGAAAAAGCATGACTGTAGAAGACACCGGATGATGTGGTAGTTGTTGCCTCGTAGCATTAAAAAATAAAATAAAACAGCATTCTGTTCTTTCTGTATTTGTACCGGCTTTCTCCGATTATTCTAGTTGACTTCGCATGTCCAAAACATGCATGTTAAATGCTGATTATGACTTATTGGTAATCATTAAATAAATACAAAAGCTGAAAATGTATGTGTCATGTTTTTATCAGTACACTTGGCAGACTGGGCAATGTCTGGAAACTAAACAGGCATTGAAACAAAATGGTGTGGCTGTTTTCAGTTAGGCTAAACATAAAAAAGCCAGGTGTGATCATTTATATAATTAAATTATTATATGTATGTATATGCAATGTGGCAACACCTTTTAATATGAAAAAGGGTAGACATCAGTAGTATTTAATGCAAACATCATATTTGCTCTTGCTGTTGTCACAAAGTTTGTTTGTGTGAATTTGAGT
>NC_056513.1:4389884-4392307 GCF_014905685.2 Nematolebias whitei | reverse complement strand
TTCAACCGGCCGGTCAGTGCGCGGTCAAACGGCCGTGCACAGCTGACGATTCAGCCGTGTCCATCCGCTGAGGCAATCAAAAGCTTGACACTGACCCGGCCCGCCCATCCAAAAATTTGGGCTGGGTATGGGCCCGGGTTAGAAATGGCAGTTCTACCTCTCGACGCTCCAACTCGTTCACTAAGTAAGACAGAACTATCAGTACTGATCATCCTCTGATCTTCATCATCCTGACTCCTCTCCTTGTTCCCAGGTCCTCCCTGTTGTACATGGATGTACATTTATTCACTGTTAATAAAACACTGTAATTTGTGAGTCTTGGAGTCTGTTCTCTCAGTCCATTTTATCTGGAAATTCCTTTAAATGTTACAAAAAATTCTTTTTTTTTTGCTTTTAGGTGCAATTGGAAGTCACATAAAATATCATATTCAAAGCACTTATAATTGTATAATGTATAAGTGATTGCCTTCTACCACAGATCAACAAATATAAATTGCATATAAAGTGTATTATTGGAGAACTGAAACAATAGCTAACCACCCTGTCAGCTTTAATTACATCAATTTCTACAGAAAAAAAAAAAAAAGAAAAGTGTTAAGTTTCAAGCCTTATAAGTGAAAATGCTGACATCCATAATATTCTTCTGAAGGTAATTTTCTTTGGTGTCTAAAGCTTTTGATGTACTGCTCTGCATATAGTCTCTTACTAAACCTGGGTGCTCTTGACATATAATCTAATTTAGTAGAAGGGAACAGGCTTAGAAGAAATTACTTGTAATTTTTAATAACTGTACAGCTCATAAAATCCTGTTCTTCCACAAATTATTCTTGGAAAAAGCGGGGATTACCAGTCACATGTGTCCTCTGAAACACAGAGCAAATATGTGTGTATTACTGTCTTCATGGGAAAGCATAAAACGCTGCTGTTATCAGAATGCAAAAAGAGCTGTGCAGATTGAATTTATTTGCAGGCTATAAATAAATGATATATTTAAATTGTCTGTTCTAAATTAAATCTGTTGTCTATGATTTAACAGAAAAAGCATGACTGTAGAAGACACCGGATGATGTGGTAGTTGTTGCCTCGTAGCATTAAAAAATAAAATAAAACAGCATTCTGTTCTTTCTGTATTTGTACCGGCTTTCTCCGATTATTCTAGTTGACTTCGCATGTCCAAAACATGCATGTTAAATGCTGATTATGACTTATTGGTAATCATTAAATAAATACAAAAGCTGAAAATGTATGTGTCATGTTTTTATCAGTACACTTGGCAGACTGGGCAATGTCTGGAAACTAAACAGGCATTGAAACAAAATGGTGTGGCTGTTTTCAGTTAGGCTAAACATAAAAAAGCCAGGTGTGATAATTTATATAATTAAATTATTATATGTATGTATATGCAATGTGGCAACACCTTTTAATATGAAAAAGGGTAGACATCAGTAGTATTTAATGCAAACATCATATTTGCTCTTGCTGTTGTCACAAAGTTTGTTTGTGTGAATTTGAGTGTGTATGTGTGTGTGTGTGTGTGTGTGTGTGTGGGGGGGGGCATTTCTATTCAAATGATCTGCATGCAAGCCCTTTTCACATGACTTAAGTAGAAAGTTGCCATCTGGCTGCAAAGCCTCTTTTTGCTTTGACCTTAGTGTTTTTCTCTGGATGTCGACCGTTATTTGTCCATAAATAAAGTTTTAATAGTTGGGCTTTAAAATATCACACAAGTATAAGTCAGTAAATAATCCACAGATACACGTATTATTTGATAATCTGTATTCAGTAGCAAAGTTACAAGCTAAGGCCACACTTAAACTGATAACAATCCATGTACGCAGGAAGTTATATATTTTTTTTCTCCAATTGTTTTATTGCTCCTTGTAATTTTGACACCATGTCTAGATATTTCTAGGAACTCAAAGTATGATCCAGATGCTGTAGGAACCATGTCAGGCCTGAATGCAGCACTTTAGCACTGCCACAAAAGTACACAACAGGAAGGATGGAGCAAATCGTTGTTTTGTTTTGCTTTTCTCATAACATCCAGGATCCAGGGTACATATACTCACCGGACATTTTAATTGTAGGTACACATTTAAATGTGTATCTGAAAAAAATACTGTACTTTGACCACTGATTGTCTGGTGTATTATGGATTTGTTGTTTTATTCAAGGTAGTTTTCTAATGTTTTTGAGTGTTCATTGAATTAATAACATACACAAAGGGTTAACTTGTTGAGAAACATGCATCTGCACTGCAACATGAACACGAGCATCTGTTCTGTCAGTAACGGGGGCCGTAGGCTGGACCCGAGATGAGGCTGAGCCCTTAAAGTTGTCAAAAGACCATTTAGATGTCCAAAATGTTTCTCACTATGAAACTTAGTTTAAAAAAAATAATTACAAAACACTTTCAAAGACAC
>NC_056513.1:4387701-4389784 GCF_014905685.2 Nematolebias whitei | reverse complement strand
TGAAACTTAGTTTAAAAAAAATAATTACAAAACACTTTCAAAGACACAGATTCAAACGAGAAAATTAATTAAATAAACAAAAACCACAACCAAACTTTCCAAATCTACAAAACACTATCTCTGTGTGGACAGAGGCTAAATATACACACAGCAGTAAAGTGATGTTTGACATTGCCATTGCACAGCGTCTTCACTCCCTTGAGACAACGGCTTTATTTGCAACCTTTTGGCATGTAAGATGTCAAAACCAAGTTTGTTGTTTGTTTGTTTGTTTTTTTGTTTGTTTCACTAAATACAAACAGGAGTGGTATGAATATCTTTGTTTTGTTTGTTTGTTTCAAACTTGATGTAGCGAACACATTTTTACGAGGCATTATTAAACTGCTCTGGTTGTGCTTGTGCACAGTGTCTTGATAAACAACAACAACAAACAAAGTGACTTTTTGTTTCCCGAAACAAGTCATATTTGACGCAGCACATTTTTAAAGATAAGAGCAGGTATCGCTGCCTAGTGTGTCAGTGGCAACATTGAACAAAAAGAAAATGCATTACGCTGTATATATTGTTTGTGTGTATATATATATATATATATATATATATATATATATATATATATATACACACACAGCATATATTTATATGTATTTGTGTATGTGTGTTTTGACCAAAGTTTCTAGTGTTCTTACAGAAGGAAGCTGTGTACACATGTTCTTACGACTCTTGAATATCCTTTTCACCCATCTGGCACGTGGCAAAGGTCATGGACAACGTAGGAAAGAGGAATGATGCCTCAGCTGACTAACATACTCTGTGGCTACATCTGTACTCCACCAACCCCACATGCTTGGCTTGTGATATTTGAGTCCTGAGAGACAAGTATGTGTCTTATGCCTAATATGCGTTGTAAATCCCATATCAGCTATTATCGGTCCAGCCCCTGTATTCCCCGGCTCTGGTTTTGTTTGCGTTCAGCCTAGTGCCGCCTCGATGTGGGTGGGATCATCATAGCAAGACCGCTCATATCTCTGCTCAACAACAACTGCACCTTGTCATTTTTTCATTGATGCTATCTTTTGCTTTTTTTTTTTGTTTGTTTTCCTAAAGGAACATCAGACCTCTTTTTATTACCCAACTGTCCAGAAGTAAGTAGCTGAAGTTAATGGGGGTAAGGAGCAGTCTCTGGAAGTAGACTCATATGTCATGTGTCCTCCTGGGCCAGCAGTCTGCTGACGTCAAATCTGCATCAACCGTCCGGCTTGAATGAAACCCAGGGTCTCTGCGTTCCTGTTATGATCTCTTTGCATAACTTAATTATTTGAACACAACGGAACCTTTGGTGGAACGTGATGTACTTTACTGAGCGTTTGGCGAAGAACACAGGCAGATCAATGTGCGCATACACCACACTTGGTGTTCTTCCATCTAGCA
Source organism: Nematolebias whitei (assembly GCF_014905685.2). NCBI lineage: Eukaryota > Metazoa > Chordata > Actinopteri > Cyprinodontiformes > Rivulidae > Nematolebias > Nematolebias whitei. The sequence continues at coordinate 4,388,356 of NC_056513.1, read as the reverse complement.
CACAAAATAGTACCACTAAACAAAAGCATTGCTATTACTAAATACGTAACAGTTTCAAAACTGAGTTGGAGCTAAACCAGACTGACCAATGCCAACACTCAAAACTCAGGGCGGAACCCGGGTCGAGCTGCATAAGAGCCGTTTGATTTAAAGATGCTGCTCCCTCTGGGTGGTGGGCCGTTCTACCAAGTCATAACAGCACAATGGGTGCCTTGTTGTCAGATGATGAGGCAGACTGGTGTGTGTCTGTGTGTGAGCGTGCATGTTGTCTAAGTTTGTGTGACAGTGGTTTCCAACAACAAAGCATGTCAGAACAGTTGAATAAGCAGCCTGACGACAGAATCTTTTGTCTTTTAGACCTTTTCAGCAATGTGTGGGAATGTCAGGGGATTTGCTGGAAGGGGCACACATTGAAAGAAAAGTGGGCTTTAGTGAGTTCTTTTCACTTTGTTTTTATTCCTGGTGTAAAATAACATTCCTTTACTCTGTTTGTACAATGCGTTTAGGTATAAGTCTGGCTGTGTGTGAACTCTGCAATGACTGAAAGGTTATATTTAATGGCAGCCTGTGTGGAAAACAAACAGTTGGATGCTTATACTTCTCTTTGACACCCACATGTCTTGCTTCCATCATCATTCTGCTAAACTCCCCATTA
>NC_056513.1:4373254-4387601 GCF_014905685.2 Nematolebias whitei | reverse complement strand
GTGACATATATATATATATATATATATATATATATATATTTTTAAATTTAATTTAAAAATATATATATTTATTGTATGTTGTTTTCTGAAAGGAGTACATTTGTGACTTCTAGATTTGACTTCTTGACAGCGTGGTGCCTTCCACAGCCTCAGGGCTTTTTTGTATGGATGGGATTATTAAATAGTTGACATGCAGCTACTCAGCTCCTGCAGATATATATACAACCTGGAAATGAATGCATACTCACTAACTTTAATCTTTCACAGCAAATACAATCATTACAAGAAAAAATAGTCTGCTACCTCGTTTTGTCAACATCAATTATCAAAATGCTCTGTAGGGTAGAAGCCACAATATACGATGTATGGGTGTGAGCCAGAGTGATCATGTTTTCTGATGTTGGAAACTCTAAATCCAAATTGCGAAGGATCTAGTGCAATCTGAAAGACAGAATAAGCCAAGATGGCTGCATCAGCCGAGCGGCAGCTTCACAGGTTCCTGGTGAAAGTTTTCCGCTTCGACTCATCTTGTTATGTTCCTGTTGCTTTTGTCTTAACTTTTGTCTTAACTTACGGGTATGACTGTGACACACTTGTGGAGTTTTCTGTGCCATTGTGGTTTAGTCCTTTCAACCTCGGGCTCAGGCCCGTCATGGCGGCTGTCTCCATGATCCTCCATCTGCCTGCATGGACTGAACTCTACAGACCCTTTTGGTTCTGCGGGGAATCCGTGGATGTTCTCCATCTGCCGGACCCTGTTCTGGAGGCAGTCTGGGAGGGCAGCTGCTGTGGTCATTACTACCTTCCAGCCGCTGACGGGACCTGCTAACAAGACCTGCCAAAAAGACCACGCCACTAACCAAACCACACCGCTAAAGTACCATGCTGCTAACTGGATCATGTTGCAAAGCTAACCTCACTGTCATCAGCACTTTGCCAGTAGGACCATGCTGTAGATTTATTTATTTTTTCACTTTTGGCACCTTGTTTCTTTTTTTTTTTTGGCATGCTTTGAATAAATCCCAGTTTATGTTAGTTTAGTTTATGTTAGTTCTCGCATTAAGCGTGTAAATTATAGCGGAACCGAACTTATGAGAATTGTGCTGCTGTTGTTCGGTGTATTGTTTTGCACTATTAGTGACTGGCGTGTAGCTTAGATCTTTTAGCGTACCGTTCGGAATTTGTTTAGCCTATGTCTTAGTTTATATGTTTAGATCCTTATTTACTGTTATATTTTTGCTATTGTTGGATGTAATTGGGACCCTGTGTACACAACTTCGTTCCACCTCATGTACCACATGTGATCTGAATGAAAGTAAAGAACCTTGACATGACGCCAAAACTTGTTTTTATGGTGTAGGGTAGAAAAGGGTAATCAGATGACATACAGGTAATACACTTTGATGGTTGAGTTAGGGTAGAAGATTAATTTTGTGTCATTTCTATTTGCATCATCGTCAGAAAACTAATAATTGACAAGTGACACATTTTTTATTTATTTTTTTATTTATTAATTTATATATATATATATATATATATATATTTTTTTTTTTTTTTTTTTTGGTGGTGGGGTGTGTTCTCAAATCCAATTCTGACCTAAATGTTATGTCTCTGCAAATTTAAAAGGAAGTTGTTGAAAACTTTGTGTGAGTAATGATCAGAATAATGAGAAGTTGGGGTGAAATACCACAGAGATAAAGATCAGGAAGCATCGGAGAAAAATAAGATCACAGCTGACTCAAAATTGGAATTCTCAGGTTCTCTCTCGTTTTTTTTTTTTGCCTTTCTTCTTCTCTCATGTGTCAGTTTCTTTTAGTGTGCACTCGCCACATGTCTGACTCATTCCTCATCTCTTTTATCTGGCCGTTTCACCCCCTCATCTTCACCTCGGCCTCATTTACAATCCCTCCTCTCATCCGGGGAGCGTTAACCTCAGTCGTCTGCTCATCAGGCCCTTAGGCCATTATTAGAGAGAAAGAGACGGATAGACAGAGGGAAGGAGCGCTGCTGTAGAAGGTGGATAAGTGAGGATTAACTTGGCATGTCTGCAATGCGCCCAAGCCAGACAGAGTGACTGACCCACCAGTTGAGCCCCCAAAATATGACTAAATACACCTAAAAAACCTCAGCTCTCTAAAAAAGAAAACATGATGTTGACTATCTAACCTACAAAGAGAGTTCATGAATAAGAAGGGCCAGCTGAGACACTAAAACATGACTTTGTAGAAAAGTTTTGTAATATTTGACCCTAGGTTTGCAAATTGCACAAAATTAAACTTGTTTTTCTGTAAGTTATGTTTACCATTGGCTTGTATTCTGGCCATAACATTGGATGTTTCTGTCAAAAAATAAATAAATAAAAGAGTGAGGACTCATGCCAAAGTCAAGCTAGATCTCGAACACCTAAGATGGGTTGGCGATGCCTGAGGCAATTTTCAGATGGGTTTGAGACAGATTGGAGAAGCCCACAGTGACCCTGTGAAAATAAAAATCCGTGGCATCAATGTTTTGAACACATACAACGCAATTGACAAGTCTTTACACCTCTGACTCACACAGAAAAGTTGAAAACTGCAAAAAACTGCAAAACATTCTGAAAACGGTCCAAGATGGTGTATGGACAGGGCAGCCAACTCAGGACCCGAAGGTCCTGGGTTTGATCCCTGGTCATTGCACATCTCATGGTGTCTCCAAGCAGGACACCCAATCCCACATTGCTCCCCAGGCACTTACATAGCTGCCCACTGCTCCACCTGGTGCAATGGGTTAAAGGCAGAGAGTCAGTGTTGTTGTTTTATGGGAACATACAATGATGACAAGGCATAGCACTTTATTTAATTATTATTAAAATATTTGTGAGATCTCATGATTGCTTTTTACCAATGACTCGCTTTATATTATGGGCTCCTTATACTCTTCATGCAACTGTTCGATTAAAATTAACTTTGTTTAATTTTCAGCCAAAAAAACATAAAAATTAAAACTAAATAAATGTAATTATATGGGACGTAAGGTTACAAGATTATCTACTTTTTATGCATGCATTAAGGTGAAGATCAATTTTAACTATTTGTTGTTTTGAAACTAGTGTGAATAGGTCTTGTTTAGCTAAATTGCTTCAGTCCTTGCTTTTTTACCAAAATGAAGTCCATATGTAAATGCATGAGCTCAGATTACCAAACTTTCCAGATACTTCTGAAAAAATCCCAGAGTGTAGATTAAAAACACAAAAGTTAATGAGAAGATGAAACCAATTTCCATGGAGCTCTGTTTTATTTTCCCAGCTGCCACTAACTCAACAGGCCACCGCATAACTCTTACTGAATTGTCCAACATTTTTCAGTCAGGTCATCTGGACAGTTTATTTATTTATTTATTTATTGTGCTGAAACGCTTCGCCTTCGGTCCAGAAGGCTTCATCAGTCAAGGAAACACACAACAAAACTGATTATTAACAGTTTATTGAGCATAGACTTTGTTCTTACTGAACTGGTTTACATGGTCTGATGTGTTTAAAAAAATAATAAAACTGATGTATTTTAACAAAAAAATATATATTTTTTTATATGTGTTTAAGAAAAATAGATGCATTGATATAGGATTCTACTAATATTACATTGACAGTAAGCATTTTGCTCAAAAGGGTCATCACAAAGATCCACAAAGTACATTTTACTTTTCAAAACTTCATGTATAAATGTACAAATTACAACCTCAGTGTACAACAATTCTTTAAATGTAATTATTAATGTATGAGGTGTGATCAGTCTGTTATGAAAATTTTAATAAGTTAGGACATCTGTTCACATATGTAATGAACACTAGGAAACCATAGTATATGGACAGAACAGAGGCAGACTCGAAACATAGAAAGATAACAGTTTTATTTACAGTGCAAAATATCAAACATACAAGGACGGTTCTGTAAACCTGGGGAACAAGGAGAGAGATCAGAACGGTGGACTTCCTAGAGATGCAGATTCCTTTGGCTGCCTTCCTTACGGTTGTTGTTATGAGATAAAGCGAGGAAGAAGGTCTGCAAGAATTCCAGCACGAAGGAGGAGGGTGTCTCAGGTGTGGCAGGCAAGTGGTTGGAAGGTGGGGAGACAGCTGAGGAGGTCCACAAGGAATTCAGTTTTTTTCTCTGAAGACTCAATGATCCAGTGGAACTCAGGCGATGATGCTGAAACATGGAGAACGCACAAGGTAAGTTCAACTATTGCAGTTATTCACACGTAGAGGCTAGAAACATGAATACCACTAGGCATGAAATGCTCCTGCGGAGAGTAGAGCCCCTCTGCAGCCTTATATACTCCTGGCTCTTCATCAGGGGAATGTGTTGCAGGTGTGATTGGTAGGACGCCATATTGGAACTCCAGAGGCTGCAGGAAACGGATCTACCACAGCAAATCATTGACCTTGGATTTTTGCTGTCTTTGTTTACAATATGTTTATATTCTGTAGGTTCAGGATTTTATTAAAAAAAAATAATAATAATTCACTTGTGTTTTTACCGCAACAACTTATCTCCTGTGAAGTTTTCGAGTGCCTGCATAGACATTTGCTTTTGTCTTATTTTAGGATCCAAGTAATTATGTTGCAAAATACCTAAAAAAATAAAAAAAAAATAAAAAAAACGAGACAAAGGTATTTCTCTGCAGGGTGTATGGGCTCTCCCTTAGAGACAGGGTGAGAAGCTCAGTTATCTGAGAGGGACTCAGAGTAGAGCCGCTGCTTCTCCACGTCGAGAGGAGCCAGTTGAGGTGGCTCGGGCATCTGGTTAGTGTATCCATAGTTTAGCATATTTCTTAGTTTATATCTTAGACCTCATTATTTTTTCTTTACATTTTATATTTTTGTTGGATTTAACTGGGAACCTGTTTACACAATTTCATTCCACCACATGTATCACATATGATGTGAATGACAATACAGAAACCTTGACCTAAATACAAAGCTAAACATAAATTATGATTTGGAAGCCCTAATTCCCAGTGGTAGTCACAGCTAACCAAAAAAAATAAAATAAAATAGCTTCACTAATCCATAGTTCGCTAACTAAAAATATTTGCTAACTCTAATCTACTAAACAAGTAAAAACAAAAAAAAAATGAAATAGCAGAAGTTAACTAACAGTCGAGCCACTAAGACAACTGTCAATCATGTGTCACATAGCTCTGTTCATCCATCCATCCATTTTCTTCCACTTATCCGAGGTCGGATCGCGGGGGTAGCAGCTTGAGTAGGGAGGCCCACACTTCCTTCTCCCCAGCCACTTGGTCCAGCTCCTTCATGGGAATCCCAAAGCGTTCCCAGGCCAACCGAGAAACATATTCCCTCCGGCGTGTCCTGGGTCTTCCTCTGGGTCTCCTCACGGTGGGACGTGTCCAGAACACCTCACCAGGGAGGCATCCAGGAGGCATCCTAACCACTAATAGTTGGTTGTCATAAATAACTTTGCTGAGAATCCATGATCCATTGAGAAGAATGATGAAATTAATTTGGTGTAATCTTCAGGCAGATGTCTTGTTTCATCATCCTTGTATATAGAGAAAATGTCTTGTGGTATTTATACTTCACAAGTAAATACTATAAGAAATGCAAAGCAAGGCTGAGTATATCCAGAGTTATCCCTGTCTAAGCCACTGGTTACATAAAGGAGTCCCCTTGACTGCTCAGCTGTTCACACACATGCAGACGGGGTATTAGGACAGAGTCTGCACAAGCCTGGACAAGCCTCACTCATTATCACTTAGAAGTGAAATTATGCAGAACGTGAAAAAAAATAATAATAATAATTTGGGTTGGAAAAATTAATGAGTGGAATGGGCAAAACTGTCAAGATATAAATAGTACACTTAAATAGGATAATTAGATCGAGAAAGACACATAGTGAAAAACAATTAAATTTATGTTGCATCAACACTGAGGTGAAAATATATTTATAGATTAATTAGCAAATGCATGTGAACCATTTGAATGTATCCAGTCAAACTTTGATTGGTCAGATAAATTCTGTCAGTTTAGAGTTAAAAAATCTGATTAGAAATTGGTTTTGATTCAGTTTATTTATCTTCGCCCTCCCTACTTATCTTCACTTTTATTTCTAACTTTTCACCATGTTAATCGTCTTCGCCCATATTTTTACAAAAAAAGCAAGTCAACTTGTGTTGTTTTTCCTTTAAGCCTTATGATTATATTTGGCTCTACCACAACAATGGACAACAACAACAACAATAGACAGTTATAAAATGGCATATAGATTTTTTTTTCTTTACAAATTAAAATAAGATGGCAAAAACAGTAACAAAAACAGCTAGATTAGAAGGCAAATGTAGAAAACTAAAAACAGGAACACATCTGCATTAGTCTCCAACAGATTCTTAAAGCAACTTAGAGAGGTCAAGGTCGAGAGCTTCAGGTCTTTTTGTAAGATATTCCAGGAAACAGGAGTGGAGTAGGAGAAGGCCCTTGTGCCTAGTTCAGTCCTCACTGAGGGAACACTGCAGGTAATGATGTCCTGAGAGTGCACGCCGTAGCTGCACTCATGCAGAGACATGTAGGAGGAGATGTATGAAGGCAGCAGACCAAGAAGTAATTTAAAGATGAAAGTGTACCAGTGGAAGAGTCTGTGTGAAGTATATATATATATATATATATATATATATATATATATATATATATATTTTTTTTTTATTATTATTTTTTTTTTTTCTTAGAGTCCGGACTCACCACCTCTCCTGTTTGCCTGCATACCTCTCATCCTACCCTCTAATTATCACTTTTATACCACAATCACTCTTCAGTTCCAACTACCTAACATCTCCTTTCTTGTCATTGGTCTCTCTCTGATCATTCCTTCTCATCCCTTCAAGCTTTTCTTCTCCTTCTCCCTCACCCATCCCCCTCTAACCCGCTCACCCCATTTCCCTTTTTCCCTCCTTCACTGGTTCCTGACCTCCATTCTCTCTGTGATCATCCCTACAGAGTTCAGGCCATCTGTTCCTGCAGGAGAACCAAGTGCATTCATGCACTTCCTCACCTCCCCACTTGCCCCCCTCCTCTATGTTAGCCAGGATGTGTGTACATAACCATATGTGCACCAGTTTATTTATGTGTTCAAGTGTATTTAGAAATTCCTTGGTGAGCATTTGTAATACATTTTTGAGTGTTGCATATGCATGATTCTAAGGGTGAAGTCTTGGCTTTCATTAAATTTCATGTGTATTGTCTATAAATAACACAATTAAGTTGATCTTTAATATAGTAATGCATGCACATATGAAGATAATTCCAGTTTAAAACTCTAAACACTTGTGTTCTTTTTTAATCTCTTTAATATTGTGTTTGTGCATGTCTCAGTTTCTATTAGCTTGCGTCTTTTCATGTGTATCTGAGTCTGCGTGCATGTGCACAAGGTAACAGTGAGAGTTCAGGCCCCCAGTGCTCTCCCTGCTCGATTAGGAAGTAAACAATGTTTATTCAGGAGCAGCTGTCTAAGGGAGATGACTGAGTGTAAATGCATCAGCACACGGAGAGACACACATGCATTCAGGAGATGAAGATGAAGGCTTTGGGAAAGAGAAAGATTAGATTTGATTAGTGGCTTTGATGCTTGGATGTGTGGCTTCATTTCTAAACATGTGGCACCAACACATAGGCCTATAAGCAAAAACACAAAGAAAGAAACAAATTAGTATTATTATTTTTATTCAAATTCATTGGGCTTCTACAAAGATAGACACACACCGAGTCAACATTTTAAAGAAGTTTCTGTGAAGCCGTTTTGAAACAGAATGAAAAAAAGTACATGAAACCACTCCAGACACATAGAGGGCACAGCTATCAATATTTACTCATATATGTAATTAACATGTTGTTTCAAGTTAGCTAGCCATGTTCATTATTATAAGTGACATCAGAGAGTATTTCTATTTTGCCCAATAATTTCACCAAAAGTCATAGTCAAAGTGCAACACATAAAACCTTGCCAATTTTCACTTTGAGCCATGGCACTAATATATATATATATATATATATATATATATATATATATATAATTATTATTATTTGTATTTATTTTTTCATAGACAAACAAGCATGAATAGCTTTTTTGTTCTCCCACTTCCCTCGGTCGACTCTCGTGGTCCTCTTGCCTTGTCATGGCAGCTGTGTGCATTCCTCCTCGGGGTGAATCCTCCACAACCATGAAGGCCTTCTTTACAAGAATGACCCAGTTTACCAGAGACAGCACTTACTCTGTTAATGGGTCTATTTAAAATCTGTGAACAAATCTTATAAAGGCAAGTCATAATCATATTTACGGTGTGAGCTTAGAGTCATTCATTACTTGATTATAGCAGGATAATCCACTGTGTGAATATACATTTATATTTTGTTGTTGTTGTTGTTGTTACAAGTTTGATCCTGTCACCATGCATGCATATTCTCCGTTTTCACTATTACTTTGTTTTAGGCTAAATGTATTATGTTTTATTGCAATTACTTAAAAATGATTCTGGCATGTTCAAGAATGTGAGTGTAAATACTGCACTGTAAAAGCCTACAAAGCCTTCATTGGAGATTTTGGGGTATAATTCAACAAAATAGCCGTTGCTTTGTCACAAAGAAAAGAAATGATCTGATTTAAATCCCTCATGTGTGTGTCTCCCTGTGATCCTCTTATTGAAAAACAGCAGGACAGCCACAACCAATTCCACTCTCTGCTCCAAATGTATTTTAAAGGCAGGCATTTGTTTAAACAGTGGCTGCTTCCCTCACAGCACCCCTGCTATTAGCACGTTCTGCAGATCCACAACATTATTCTGATGGGGTGTCCCTCTGTCACGCTAAATGCTATTTCCAAGTCAATATTTTCTGATTGTGGACTTTATGTGTTTTAGAACTTCAACTATGTATGGAAATGAGTTAATTTCATCATACATAGTGTTGACTGAGTTGTGTTTAATGAATTCTGAAAGCAGCTCACAATGCCTCAAATTAAACTCATCCACCGAGCTGGCATTTTATGCAAAATAAAATAGTTTTACAACTATGCCCTATTTGAAAAATAAATGTAATTTGTTTCTGAGAAAGCAGTTGACATAGATTTAATCAACACATTGAATGCATTGTTTAAAATCATAATGATTTACTGATGGAAAAAGTAATATAGAATAATTTGATGTGATTTAGCAAATTGCTGTTTTACAAGGGGAGAAATGTGCAGTCTAAATATCAAATAATTACAATGAACCTTGTAGCAAACATTTTAGGATGTAAAAAATATAGTTCTGCAATACCAAACGGCTTTACAGACGTAAGAACATGCAGAAGTCACAAGAAGTGATTTATCACTAATAAAGTAGTGGTGCACCACCCCAATTTCCTTAATTTTGGGAGATCGGACGATATACTTAAATGAGAAACCAATTTTACCTTTTTTTTTTGTTTGTAGTTTTAACAACTGTCTAAACTTTATTTATATTTCAGAGTACTACCTCATGACCAGTTAAAACCATTTTGTATTGTTTCTAGGATGTTGTTCATTGGTATATATATATTTTTTAATAAAATAAGACTGGAAAACTGAAGGTGCATTGTGACCTTATAACACCTGACAGTGTCACTTATAAAACAGGTCAGACTTTTTAGAAATCGGTGATCAGCCAGAAAAGTGCAATCGGTGCACCCCTACAATAAACTCATCCTGTTTGTTAGTAGTATACAAGAGCATTTTACCACAGTTGTCAAAGTTGTAAAGTCAAGTAAACGCGTCTTTTTTTTTGTATGTAAATTCACTCAACAAAAATATAGTTGAGTACAGTGTCATCCACAAAGCAGTCTCTTGTAATGACCTAACTTAGATAGGAAGAAGACTTGTGTTACATTTGACAGATACACAGAAGCAAAGGCTGGGAGGTAAACAAACAATAATTAATTAAATTAATTAATTATATATTAATTAGGGCAGCATGGTGGCACAACTGGTAGAGCTGCTGCATCTCAGCAAGCAGGTCCCTGGCTCAAATCCCAGTCCGGGGGGCTTTCTGTGTGGAGTTTGCATGTTCTCTCAGTGCACGCTTAGGTTTCTCCGGGTACTCCGGTTTCCTCCCACAGACCAAAAACATGCATGTTAGGCTGATTGGTAACTCTAAATTGTCCCTAGGTGTGAGTGAGAGAGTGAATGATTGTTTGTCTCGTTTGTCTCTATGTGTCCCTGTGATGGACTGGAGACCTGTCCAGGGTGTACTCCGCCCTTCGCACAGTGATTGCTGGACATGGGCACCGGATGGATATATTAATTAATAACTAATTAAAGTCAATGTATTTACAGTGCTCAGGAACCCTGGGGAAATAAGGACAATGGTTAGCTGGCATTTTCCAAGAGTGGGGGGGGATGATGGCGCAAAGGTCTTGGTCTTACTTTCAGATGAAAAGTAGCTGTATGTGTGGCAGGAAGGCACAGGGAAGCAGCTGCGGAGACTCCAAAAGGTGTGTCTCTCACGAGGTCCATAACTTAGGTAGGTCACAAGAATGTATTTAACAGTAAGGCAAGGACAAACAGATCAGTCTCACTCGGACAACAATGATACGACAGGCTAGAAACACAACTACCGTAGCAGGGTCAATGCCCCAGCATAGAGAAGAGCCATCTACTCTAAGTGTCCAATCAACCAGACTCTTCTCAGCTGTGCCATGTGCTGATGTCCTCTGGTGGCCTCAAAGCAGCAGCAGCAGACAGGAACTCCAACAACTTGTAAACTAATATATGGCACAACAATTCCCTGCAAGATCAATCATTTTATCTTACCTCTTATCTTAATAATAAAATATGGAGTACCACTTTTTTTCTCCTTTCGGCCGCTCCCTTCTTCAGGTGTCACCACAGCGAACTAACTCTCACAAAGACATGTTGATTGATTTTACTCTGAATGCCCTTCCTGATGCCACCACAGACCACCGAGCTACCACATCCCTCTGTGTGGAGCAGAGAGCTGCTATCTAGGCCACCCGGGGGAGCAAATGGTGGGGGTTTAGGGTCTTGCTCAACGGCTCAGAGTGGGGCAAATGAGGGTGGAGGCCAGCGTGGGTGTTTCACCTTTTCCGCCCATATTTTGAAGTTGTCAGTCTGGGGAGTTGAACTGGCGACCTTCCAGTCACAGGCCCATCCTCTGCACCACCATGCCCACTCTAATGAGTACCACATATGGAACATTATAGCAAACTATTTTATAGCAGTACAACATGATAGCGGCCAAGACAAGTAAAGAATGTGTATACATTTTGACCTTGATTTGTGACCTTGACCTTGAAACTTGGGAGATGAAAGTGCATGCAACAGTCCTTCTGGAGATGATAACCAGTATATTTGTGTCAAGTTTCATTAAATCATCTTGAGGGAATCAGAAGTTATGGGCGAGACAGGAGACGGATTACAAACGGATGCAGGGAAATGTCCCGTCTTCAACAAGTGACTGTGTATTGTTGTTATTTGTTTATCAGTCTGGAGTTGTTTACAGAGTTCAGACGGTAAGGTAGCAAAGCTCAAAGGTTTTGGACAAAAACTGAATGTTGTGCGCTATGGAAAGTTATCGTTTACGCACAAATCTCCCAGTTTGTATTTCAATAATTGTCATTTTAAATTAAAGTTCAGGCATTAATGCAGTCAGCTGCTGGACTAATGAACATCCCTGAGAACAAAGTGTTCGGATCAAAAGATAAGTGACGTGGTATGAAAAGTGTGACTATAAAAGTGGGGGGAAAAAAATGTCACAGTGAATATATAAATGGACTGCATTTACTGTATAAAGCACCTTTCTATCTTATCAAGACACTCAAAGCTCTTCACAACACAATCTGTGCCCTCATGTATCCATCCATACAGCACTCTACTAGATCTATACAAAGAATAATCAGAGCTTTATCACATTCATACACCAATGGGATAAACATCGGAGGCAATGAGGGGTTCAGTGTCTTGCCCAGGGACACTTCAGCAGGTGATTGCTGGTGGAATTGAACTCCCAAATCTAGCATTGTAGGACGGAAGCCCTAACCACTCAGCCACAGCCGCCCAATACATGCTGTGAAGTTGTAGGAAGTAATATAAAATATATTCTTTATGATTTAAATTGTCTATAGTTTAGAGAATAGTTTTGGTCAGATTTGGGTATTTGTTACCCAACACTGCTCATTTTAAGTTTATAGTATGTTAGTAAACTGTTGTTCTATATTTTAAAATCATCATTATTATTGTTTTCTGTGTTAAGTGTTCTAAATCTTTCCAACAACATCAACTTAAATCCAAGCGGTTGGCTTCTTCTCAACAGGAAAAAAAAAACAAAAGTAATCTGTTCTAGTTTACGGCATGCAGTAATCCCCGGGGTGTTCGGGGCACACGGAGTCCATTTAGAAATGAAGGCTGAAGCACCTGCTGATGTTTATTGTAAAGAGTTGCCCTCCTCGTTGACTGAGGCGGTGATGACTGATGTGCAGCTCTGGAGTTTCATGCTATGCTCACTGCTTTCACTGCTCTGCTCCCACAGGAGCGCTGTGCTTATTAATACCATAATATGGAGGCTTTGGCTCAGCCTTCTAACTTGACAAAGAGGCTTCCTGCATTAATCCACACGGCTCATCTGGATTTACATGCAAGATCATCTGCTTTTCTAAAATAAGTTATTTTGTTCGGCTAGTTCTTTAAAGATACTTGAGTGGTTTTTTTTTTGCGTATGTGGACAAATAAAATGACTTTTGGACCAACAAATGATGGTGACAGCAAAGTTTCTTTATTTACTACTTATTTAAAATGTTTATGGGCACCAGGCAGAGTAGTGGTTTGTGTTATTGCCTCACAACAAGCTGATTGCAGGTCTTCCCTCTGATGTGGGACCTTTCTGGGTGGAGTTTACATGTTCTCACTGTGCACTCATACGGTTTTCTCCAGGTACTCTTGTTCCCTCCCACAGACAAAATAAAGTGTATGTTAGTTGTTATGGTAACTGTAAATTGTCCCTAGACATGAGTGAGAAAGTGAATGGTTGTTTATTTAATTTGACTTTAGACCTGTCCAGGGTTTACCCTGACTCTTGATAACGACTACTAAAGATAAGCACCATCACAGGGTTGCCAAAAATGAAATGACAAAATATTGTACTGCTGTTTTAAAATTACTGTATTTGACCCAAACTATCATGTGTGCTAAGTGAGGCTGTGCTTTATAGGTCAACAGAGGGGATCTAAGATGAGGTGCTGTGATTGGCATCATGCACACATGATGGCGGGGGTGGATGCACCTAGCTAGCATAATGTCTGGCTGGTGAGATCAGACAATGATATTCATGTAAAAAAATAAAAAAATAAAAATGTTTTTTTTTTTTTTCAGTGAACAGAAATCCTAAACCCATTCAGGAGTTGGATTGCTGTCAAAGCTATATATTTTAAATCGTATAGACCCCAAATCTATTGTTTAAATATGACAATTATTATATATCTGGCAACACTGTTCCCCACAACCCACAACATAAAAAAGTGTGTAGAGAATTATTAATATTGTTATTATTATTTTTAGTTTTACATTAGCCTGTTTTTACTAAATTATGTTTGGCAAATCTGTATTTTCAAGTTTATGTTTGTCATATTGTGTTTTTTTTTGTTTGAATTTTCTTAAAGGTTTTTGTGTTTGTCTCAGCCTTTGATTCCAGTTTCTTTATCTATCCCTGGTTGATAATTATTTTCAGGTGTTCCCCGTTTTGTTAATTAGTTCTCAGCCTTTAAAAGCACTCCTGTGTTCTTTGTTTCTTGTGGGACCACAGTGTGTCAGTGGTAGTTTCACATCACACCAGTTTAGGCTCTCAGTTTGTGGTAAGTGTTGGGCTGAGGCTTCCCTCCTCCCTTTGAGTTTTGGAAACCTCTTAATAAAGACACTTTGAGTTCAGATGCTGAATTTGCATCCTGGGTCCTTTCTTTATGAGAATCACCAAACATGTAACTGTCATTTTCCATATTACTTAAATGTGCATGAACAATATTTAGTGACTCTATTACCATATTTTTCAGACTATAAAATACACTTAAAATCCTTTTTAATATTCTCATAAAAACAACAGTGAGCCTTATGTATTAATTCTGGTTGTGTTTAATGACCTCAAAACAATTAGTGTGTGGTACAACAGAACAATGTTGAGTTATTGTGAATGAGTTGAATAAAGTTTGAATGAACTTGTTTGTTTTGCTTAATATGCCTTACAATCAAAAAAATACACATAATATAATAATATAATATAATACATATCTATATCTATATATATATATATATATATATATATATATATATATATATATA
>NC_056513.1:4369976-4373154 GCF_014905685.2 Nematolebias whitei | reverse complement strand
TATATATATGAATGCTAATTGTTTCAACAGTTCAATGTTTCCTGCTGTCACTTTCTGACCGTAGTAACTAAATGTTTTCTGATTTTATTATAATCCTCTTTTTTTAATTTTATTACTTTTTCAACTGACATATTTTTGGCAACATAACATTGGATATGGGTTGTAGTGCTTGCATGTATTTATTTATACTTTTTGTTTTCTTTATTTAGGTGTTTTTGTAATCCTTTTTTAGACATTATTCTTTCTTGTTCTGTTTTACATTCTATAATTCACCCTAACCCATCACTGTACAAATATGAGCTCGGGGCACCACTGAGCAGTCTTAATTAAAAAGGTTATTTGCACAAAAGCTAAAAGTACTGATAACGTGTTTTCCATCCGTCTAAAATAAATGCGGCTTGGTATGATAGCAGCTCAGGCTTGAAAAAAAAAAAAAAATGGTGTTATGGAAATAAAGAAACATTAAATAAAATATTCACTGTTCCAACCAGCAGGCTCTCTATAATTATACATTTAGCTGCCAGTTATTAAATCAATGCTTTGCATAAGATGCATGCAAAGTAGAAGCATTCAAGCAAAATACACCAAATCTTCCCAATCCCTGCTCGGATGTTTCACATTTTTCTCTGAAGGCTCTCCAATGTTGTTGTTTTTTTGTTTTTTTTAGGTCATGTAGGGTATTTGAACCAACCAAAGGTATGGTGTTTGCTCTTACGATCTTATACAGCGATGCACCACCCCGCATTCTGAAATATATTTTGAACTGAAATGATAAACAAATATTAATATTTTCACCATGGTTTTAGATATGTTGGACCCTTACGGTGACTAATAGTCTTAAAACAGGGGATCATTTTGACTATTTCAAACTAACATGTTGTGCTCAAGTCCTCTACCACAGGTCTGGAGTTTAATACTGTGCAGAAGTCTCAAGAGGCCTGGAGTTTGACTCCTTTACATCATTGTATTTGTTAGAAGGGGTTCTTTCTTCTGGACAGAGATGTCTGAGGTTGTTTCTGGCAGATGCTGAAGCCACTCTTCTAGTCTTGGTTACAGCACCAAGTGCATTAATGACTCCTGAGATATTCACTTTAAACACATTCTCCATTTCCTCATTCGGCCCTTGGTGGAAATAAGAAGTGTGATGCTTAGCTGGGGGTGGGGTGGTGGGGTGTAGCATAATAGTATTTCTGCACGACTTAAAAAAAAAAATAATAATAATCAAGATTTAGGGTTTTAAGCCCTCTGCCAGCTCGAATATATCCCAGGTTAATACCATTTGTATTAGATGTTGGCAAACCAGGACATTAGTCGGTTACTGGGAAAATAAGTTCATGGAAAGAGCAAAAAATATATATATTTAGGCAGTTTTTTACTTTTTATTTTAAATTATTTCTGTTGCCCCACTTCTTCAGGAGTCACTACAGCAAATTAACTTGCACAACGATTCGGCATGTGTTTTTACGCCGGATGCCCTTTCTAATGCAACCCACCGAGCTACCACAGCCCTCGGAGTGGAACAGAGAGCTGTCATTCTAGGGCACCTGGAGGAGCAGATGGTGGTGGTTACGGGCCTTGCTCAAGGGCACAGGTGGGGCAAATGAGTGTGGAGACAGGTGTGGGTGTTTCACCTTTTCCGCCCACATTTTGATGTTGTTGATCCGGGAAGTCGACCCGGCAACCTTCCGATCACAGGCGCACCTTCTCTAACATCTGCGCCACCACTCCCCCAAAGATAGAGCTATAAATGTCATATGAAAATGTATGACATGTATAAGATGTTTTATGGTTTACATACAATGAACAGCATCAGACTCAAACATCTTTGCATTAGCCGGACACTCAGAAATGCTGAATACTGCAGATAACATATATGCAAACGTATATGAGAGTTTTTAACATTATCTGTCCACATGCAGACTCCAGCTGTGTTCCCTGAAGGGAAAAAAGTTCACAGAAGGATCTGGCAGCATTTTCAACACTGACAATGCATGTATTACTTAAGCTTGGGGAATGAGGAATGTTAATCCTTTTTAGTGTAAGCTCACAATGCTTTATGGTAAAATTGTAGCAGATTCAGGAATCTAAATCCAATAACATCAACAACAGCATGTGTGAGCCATGGTGACATTTATGAATGCACATTTGGCTTTAAATCAACTTTACTTCCATTCCGCTGAATGTCACAGCATTCCATACAGACTGTTTTCATGTCTTAATAACTTTGACCTTTTCCTTTTGCCAGTTAGACATGATGCATAAATCAATCTGTTGGTTCTGGTAAGGTTACTGATGTATGGATTTTGTTTGCAGATAATGGCCGGCAGGTCAGCACAGAGGAGTGTGTGATACGAGTTTTCTACTGGGTTTGTATAGTTCACATCAAGCTTAGATTATTAGATATATTAGATGTTTCTCTGCGGGCTTTCCTAAAAAAAATAGTACAAAAAATAGAATAATAGAGGGATGTGCACATACTCTGAGCAGGACACCTAATCCCGAATTGCTCATCGGGCGCTTACATAGCTGCCCACTGCGCCACCTGGGTGTATCCCAGGTGCAATGGGTCAAATGCAGCGAGCCAATTTCGTCTTTGTATGGGAACATACAACGATGACAACACGTAGCACTTTATAAACTTTACTTAGTATGAGTATGAAGTAATAAAGTGCTGTCTCACTCCTTAGTTCCTAATTAGCCATTATGGATCAGATGAAAATTTAAATGTAAACCGATGTTTGCAACCAAGTTGTCAGTGGGTAAAGGGCAGTGTACTCTATAGGTTTAACCCATCCCATAAAATACTACTACTACTACTAATAATAATAATAATAATAATAATAAACAGTCATACTCATAATATTTCATATTAATTTAGCAGATCATGGGTCTGTAGGAGGAAGTCAAAACATCAGAAATACTAAATTTATGAAAGCACAAGAAACTATTAAAAAACAAAACAATGTAAAGCTATTGCGAGTTGAAACAGATAAATGAACTTTAACTGAGGCATTGCTAATATTGCATCATTGCGCTTTTTGTGACCAAACTTAAAATGATTTTTACGTTCACTTAAAATTGTTGCTGAAATTATGCAAAATGTTCAATAATATTGCTTATTTCTCTGCATAATTGTATTTTTCTGTTAATAATGTGGGTCTAAAAAGTTGGGACACTG
>NC_056513.1:4368575-4369876 GCF_014905685.2 Nematolebias whitei | reverse complement strand
TGGTATGGATGACTTACACCATTGCTTTATTTATTTAGTGATGTTGTGGGTTGTACCTACTGAAAAAACAAGGAAGGCATGAATTCTGTTTCATACAAATAAGTTTACAATATTCAATCATATGAACTTAATTTCTAATGGCTAATCAATTTTATTTTAGAACTACATCAATATGTATTTGTCTTAAATAAATGTGTGCATGAATATGGCCTTAATAAAAGAACAGCTGATTGCAGAATCGTCACATCCCTCTGTAAGATCTTTTAGTGGTTCAAAGTGAGATATTTAAACTGGTTCAAATTTAAATTTTTCAATTTGGAGTAAACCTTTTTATTTTATATTGCAGTGAATTTATGCTAATAGTATATTTATTTTTGTTTGTTTGTTTGTATTATAAAGCATGTTGTGCTGAAAATGTCCTTGACATTGTGTGTTAGTATTTTCTGTCTGACTTTAATTTGAACCAAGTTGCATGTGCATTTTAAAGAGATCCTAAAATGATTTTATTATAAAGGAAACAATAAATAAATAAACAAACAAACAGTAACCTCATGGGACAAACAAAACAATGTGAATGCTCTAACTTCCATATCTACCTGGCTTCAGCTCCAAGTAATCCTGTTATAGGCCTGGGGTAGAAATCAGAAAGGGGATTTTTGTGTGTGTGTGTGTGTGTGTGTGTGTGTGTGTGTGTGTGTGTTAGAATAATAGCGTAAGCTCAAAGTATTTGCCATTGACAAGCTTACAATCTATTTTAAGCTGTTCTCAAACAAACAAACAAAATAATATTAACCACTTGGGGCAAGTGCTAAATCACATTGTGGCATCTAATATATTTATAAATTTAGGGGTTGAAAGTTGATTGCTCATTTAAACATAACCAAGTGGGAAAAAAAAAAGAAAATTAATAAAATAATAATAATAATTTCAAAGCACATTGTTGTTGCTTGATTTCACTGTGACAGCCAAGTCAAACAGTTTAAGTATGAATAGTAAGAATCACCTCGTGTCAAACTAAAATCAGATTCTGACACCATCAAAATATGTGCTCCATTTAATTCATATTGTTATTTTCTTCGTAATCAGAAGAACATTGTTATTTTATCATTAATCTTGCTCACGTCTTTGTGTTTTCTTCCTTTAGTAGACTGACTCACAGGTCGTCATGAAGTGGAGACCTTAAGTATTTGTCTGGAAAAAGATGATTTAGTGTCTGCATATTAAGTCTCTATGATCAAATAAAGATTATTTTGGGGGGAAAATGGCACAACTGCAAACACACCAAAGCTGTGAAAGGCAGT
>NC_056513.1:4367333-4368475 GCF_014905685.2 Nematolebias whitei | reverse complement strand
GGGGAAAATGGCACAACTGCAAACACACCAAAGCTGTGAAAGGCAGTTTTGTTTAACGAAAGCCCATCAGTAATTTACAATGAGAAACTTCCAGTAATGATAACTTTTGGAAGAAGAATCCATTTAATTAGTAAGCTGGTTCACAGTTGTTGTAAATGATAAGATCACTGTTAGATTGCTAAAAATTATATAACATTAAAAGCACAGTCTGCTATTTTCTTTATACAGTGAAAACAGGGATTCATCCTTTAGGACAGGGGTGTGAAACTCCAGGCCTTCAGGGCCGGAGTCCTGCAACTTTTCAATGTTGCACTGGTCCAAAACACCTGAATATCATATGACTGAATTAGCTTCTCAGTGCAGTCAAGTTCTCCAAAGTCCTGCTAATGACCTCCTTGTTTGATTCAGCTGTGTGGCATCAGAGACACATCTAAAAGTTGCAGGACTCTGGTCCTCGAGGCCTAGAGTTTGACACCTGTGCTTTAGGAGGACACCTCTCCACAGTCCACACAGCATCGAATGTGAGCATCTGTCCACTCACATTGGTTATAATGACAAACTGCAGTCAGGTGGAGATCCCAATGAGGACAACGAGCATGCAGACGAGCTTCTCTGCGACAGTTTCTCACAGTTTGTGCAGAAATTCTTTGATTTTACAAACCAATGGTTGCAGCAGACTCCCAGGTGGCTGGTCTCAGGCAATCTTGGAGGTAAAGATGCTGGATGTGGAGGTCCTGAGCTGGTGTGGTCACAACAAGCCATCAAGACTTGGATGGCTGTGAACTTTTTGAGTTTTAATGATCGGAAGACTGAGGTCATTGTGTTTAACCCTAGCTCTGCCACTGTCACTGATCCTGCAAACCTGGTTTCCCTTCAGCCACATCTAAAACAGTCTGTTACCAATCTCGGGATAGTTTTACACTCGGACTTTAAGTTTAATAAGCAGATAAGTTCTGTTCTTCAAAAAAGCTTATTTCAGCTAAGGCAGATGGCTAAGCTCAAGTCCGTCCTGTCCAGATCCGACTTTGAAACATTAGTCCATGCATTTATTACAACCCGACAGTACTACTGTAACTCACTTTATGCTGGGGTCAGTCCGGTCTCTCTCTCACGTCTCCAGATTGTCCAAAATGCTGCAGCTC
>NC_056513.1:4365309-4367233 GCF_014905685.2 Nematolebias whitei | reverse complement strand
CATCAACATTCGACAGGCCACCTCAGTCTCTATTTTTAAATCTCTCCTCAAAACACATCTGGACTCACTGGCATTTAACACAGTGTGATCTCATTTGGTATTTTGTTGTTGATGATTGTGTTCATCCATTTTGCTTTTACTCCCTGACATTTAACGCAGGGTGATTTGATTTAGTATTTCATTGTTTCTCATTATATTTAATGTTTTTATGCTTTTATTCATGTTGCTGAAATATGTTGTTATTAATATTTGATGCTGTGATCTTTTTTGGAAAGCACTTTGATAACAGTTACTGTTTGAAATGTGCTATATAAATAAATGTGACTTGACTTGACATGTGGTCTGTGGTTGTGAGGCTGACTGGATATTTTCATAAATGCCATTGGAAATGACTTATTGTAGAGAAATGAACATTCAATTCATGGGCAAAAGCTCTGGTGGACATTCCTGCCGTCAGCATGCCCACCGCATGCTTCTTGAAAATCTGCAACATCTGTGGCATTGTGTTGTGTGATAATAAAACTGCATATTTTAGAACGGCCTTTTATTGTGGTCAGCCAAAGGCACACCTGTGCAATAATCATGCTGTCTAATCAGTATTTTTAAATGACACACCTGTGAGGTGGATGGGTTATCTTGGCAAAGTAGAAGTGTTCTCTAACACAGTTTTAAATAAATGTATTAACAATGAGAGGAAAAGGCCTGTTGTCCATCCATTATCTTTACCCGCTTAATCCATTTTGGGTCACGGGGGTCGCTGGTGCCCATGTCCAGCAATCACTGTGCGAGGGACGGGGTACACCCTGGGTGGGTTGCAAGTCCATCACAGGGACACATAGAGACAAAGGAGACAAACAAACATTCACTCTCTCACTCACACCTTGGGACAATTTTAGAGTTACCAATCAGCCTAACATGCATGTTTTTGATCTGTGGGAGGAAACCGGAGTACCCGGAGAAAACCCACGCATGCACGGAGAGAACATGCAAACTCCACCCAGAAAGGCCCCTGGACCGGGGTTTGAACCAAGGACCTGCTCGCTGAGAGGCAGCAGCTCTACCAGTTGCTGCGCCACCGTGCTGCCAAGGCCTGTTGTGTACATAATAAAATGCCTAATCCTTGAGTTCAGCTTATGAAAGTAGAAAAGTACAGAGATACTACACCTGAGTTTAGGGGTGCTTTCATTCCCATGAAAGAGATACTGTGAGGTGTGTTTCTTTAAAATGTGACAAGATCTGTGGCTGACATTTGAAACACTTTATATGTAGCAAAGTGAGTAATGGACTCACATTTACACACACAAACAAATAAGACACACAACTGTGCTCTAACAAGCACCCTCGATGACACCTGCACTGACTCACAGACAAACAAATGCAGAGACAGATTGCGACAGGTGAGGTCATGTGCGTTCACACCCACAGGCACACGCACACACATTCTGCTGTTATGGAGTTGATCAGAGGCTGTTACAGTGTCACCTTGCTACCCTGCTCAAACCCTCGGGAGATTGCTTTCTGTCGCTGACGCCTCTCCGTAGATGTCCTCACACAACCTGTGTGTTGCCTCTGAGTATCTGTTTGTCTTAGAGTGTGAGAGAAATGTTTGTTTTCTGTACAAGATTTATCTTACCAAATAGTTTCTATTGAAAACTGAAAGCTAACAGCATAATTCCTCAATATAAAAACATTTATCACATCAATATCAGTGTAACTGTCAAAAAAAAAAAAAAAGTTATTCTATTGTCAATGTTTATGTCTGTATTTGGTAAAAGCTGGCAAAGTCAGCTTTTATATAAAGAAGACTGCACACTTCCTAAAGCTGCCTTACAAAGAGTCTAGTTTTACACAGTGTTTTACAATTTTTATTGACATAAAAGCAAAAAAGAAAAGGCAGTTACTATTACATAGTTTCCCTGCTGAG
>NC_056513.1:4362585-4365209 GCF_014905685.2 Nematolebias whitei | reverse complement strand
ATGCATGTTTTTGGTCTGTGGGAGGAAACCGGAGTACCCGGAGAAAACCCACGCATGCACGGAGAGAACATGCAAACTCCACCCAGAAAGGCCCCTGGACCGGGGTTTGAACCAAGGACCTGCTCGCTGAGAGGCAGCAGCTCTACCAGTTGCTGCGCCACCGTGCTGCCAAGGCCTGTTGTGTACATAATAAAATGCCTAATCTTTGAGTTCAGCTCATGAAAGTAGAAAAGTACAGAGATACTACACCTGAGTTTAGGGATGCTTTCATTCCCATGAAAGAGATACTGTGAGGTGTGTTTCTTTAAAATGTGACAAGATCTGTGGCTGACATTTGAAACACTTTATATGTAGCAAAGTGAGTAATGGACACACATTTGCACACACAAACAAATAAGACACACAACTGTGCTCTAACAAGCACCCTCAATGACACCTGCACTGACTCACAGACAAACAAATGCAGAGACAGATTGCGACAGGTGAGGTCATGTGCGTTCACACCCACAGGCACACGCACACACATTCTGCTGTTATGGAGTTGATCAGAGGCTGTTACAGTGTCACCTTGCTACCCTGCTCAAACCCTCGGGAGATTGCTTTCTGTCGCTGACGCCTCTCCGTAGATGTCCTCACACAATCTGTGTGCTGCCTCTGAGTATCTGTTTGTCTTAGAGCGTGAGAGAAATGTTTGTTCTCTGTACAAGATTTATCTTACCAAATAGTTTCTATTGAAAACTGAAAGCTAACAGCATAATTCCTCAATATAAAAACATTTATCACATCAATATCGGTGTAACTGTCGACAAAAAAAAAAAAGTTATTCTATTGTCAATGTTTATGTCTATATTTGGTAAAAGCTGGCAAAGTCAGCTTTTATATAAAGAAGACTGCACACTTCCTAAAGCTGCCTTTCAAAGAGTCTAGTTTTACACAGTGTTTTACAATTTTTATTGACATACAAGCAAAAAAGAAAAGGCAGTTACTATTACATAGTTTCCCTGCTGAGAAGGACATAATTCTTTTCATCTCTAACAAGGCCCTGAGAAATGTGGATTCTACGCACAGAGCAACAAAGACTTGCACAGGCTCTTGTAGTCCTTCTGTTTTGACATGTACATGCAGGATGCCACAGCTCAACTAATGGTGTGGTAAGCGATAAAATGTAGGTTTATGAGGGATTAGTCAGCTCGGCGTGTGCAATAGACACACATCCATAACGCAGGCTCATATGAGATTCCCTAAGTTTAGCGGTGCATTAGAGGTGTTTACGACAGCTTTGAGTAGAGCTTACCAAAGCTCCACCACCGTCCCCACATGCCCCTCCCAACATCTCCATTTCCACCACTACATGCTTGCATGCACCAGCTGCAAATTCCAGTATGCCTGGGTTTACTTTAAAAAAAAAAGCCACAGATGGCCAGGTCACCGAGATTATGAAGGTTTGGTGATGGGGTTTCTTTCATATTTGTCATATTTTGGGCTATAGAGGAAGTGAAGTGTACATTTTATCTGCTTCTTTTAAAAGCAGTGAATAAAGACATGAACTTCTAATTGTGGAGCACACATGGGAGGCGGTTAGAATGACATAGTATGATTATTATAATGATTATTTTTAGGGAGTTGGGTGGTGGTGGTGGTGGTGGGGGGGGGGATTCAGTCAGCAGGATTGTGAGGATTTGTGGTCACTTTGAGGGTTGCTTCAAGATCCAAGGTTTTATTGGTTTAACAGATATATTTCTGACAAGTCATAATCAATATTACTTTATTTTAACTCCATTATTAAAAACAAGCCACAAGTGTATACAGGAAGGAGGTGTTCTTCCTTATCAGCCATAACCAAACATATGATACAGTTCATACAGTCTGTAAAGTAGCACAATAAACCATAAAAAAACTAAATATAATACAAATATTTCCTGTTGCATGCTCAATAATCCAGGTAGATACAAATATGTCCACACATTGATGTTTCTATTGTCAGTAAAATAAGTGTGAAACCGTTTCAATCAACTCAAACAGAACAGTTTATGGTCCAAATGGTGTTAATATCTAAGAAAGATGCATAATTGAATGCAAATTTGATTGTTTCTGTTTTAAACCAAAAATATGGTTAAAGTTATCAAGCCATGTTATTGTTGGCTTTAGCTGCCTTGTAAAAAAAAAAAAATAAATAAAATATAAAAAAAAAAATCAAGTTCATCTTCAACACGTGGCAAGTATTTATTTATTTATTTATTTCGGAAAGTAAACATATGTCATATTACCAAATTGCATAATTATTTTGCAGTTTTAGATAACATTAAAAAATAAAACAAAAATTAAAACTTGCTTAGGGCTAGGACACAAACGCTTATATGGCTGAATGTATTTGTTTGTTTGTTGATGAACCTGCACCATTATGTCTGCCTCACATGAACAGAAGACAATTATAAAAATAATTAGGTATATTCAATTAAAAATAACAATTTCCAAATGTTTTTCATAAATAGATTTGGGCACCAGTAGACACATAAAAGATAATGGACGGATGGATGAAATACATAACTAAATTAAAACTTCTAACATAAATAAATAAATAAATAAATAAATAAATAAATAAATAAATAAATAAATAAATAATA
>NC_056513.1:4360156-4362485 GCF_014905685.2 Nematolebias whitei | reverse complement strand
AAAAAAAAAATCAAGTTCATCTTCAACACGTGGCAAGTATTTATTTATTTATTTATTTATTTATTTATTTCGGAAAGTAAAAATATGTCATATTACCAAATTGCATAATTATTTTGCAGTTTTAGATAATATTAAAACATAAAACAAAAATTAAAACTTGTTTAGGGCTAGGACACAAACGGTCATATGGCTAAATGTATTTGTTTGTTTGTTGATGAACCTGCACCATTATGTCTGCCTCACATGAACAGAAGACAATTATAAAAATAATTAGGTATATTCAATTAAAAATAACAATTTCCAAATGTTTTTCATAAATAGATTTGGGCACCAGTAGACACATAAAAGATAATGGACGGATGGATGAAATGCATAACTAAATTAAAACTTCTAACATAAATAAATAAATAAATAAATAAATAAATAAATAAATAAATAAATAAATAAATAAATACAGGCAGCACGGTGGCTCAGTTGGTAGTTTCTGCCTCTCAGCAAGAAGGTTGCTGGATCGTGGCCGGGGACCTTTCTGGGTGGAGTTTGCATGTTCTCTCCGTGGGTTTTCTCCGGGTACTCCGGTTTCCTTCTACAGACCAAAAACACGCATGTTAGGCTGATTGGTAACTCTAAATTGTCTCTAGGTAGGTGTGTGTGTGTGTGTGTGTGTGTGAGAGAGAGTGTGTGTATGTATGTATGGAGGCACAATCGTGAAGTTACAGTATATGGGGAAAAAACATTAGATTAAGTAGATTTTAATTGGCTTTTCCAGCTTGCACTACAGTAATCTTTACCACATGCATTATTGATCTATTTTTAAGGTTCGCATTTAGTGAAGGAATACTTTAGTGAGAGAATACGATTATGTACTTTGACCGTCTGCAGTTGAGAGTTCTTAAAGCAAACTGAGCTCAATGCCAAAAAAAGTCACATTTAACGTAATGAAATTTGTTTTTACAGAAAGTTTTTTTTTTTTCCTTTTAATGACTCACGTCTAAACTGAAATAAAACTGTTTCCTTTCTCCAACAAAAAAAAGAATAAATACGTTTTCCTGACACATGTTTGTTGAGGGATTTCAGTATTTTATCAAAACGCATTTGCTTTGAAAAATTTGAAAGCGTGATTTATAAATAATGTCCGCTTATCTACAGAAACATCACAATATCTGCTATGAATATCCTCAGATTATGCATACACTGGTTCTTGAGTGAACATGCAAACAGACACATGGACACATGTGCTCATGCATTTTTACAATGATACCTGCATTTATACTGAAATCTGACAAGTCACCAATTTGGGGCCTTTCTGCAAACGTTGAGGACAAAATAAAGTCCTTCTGGCTATAAAGTGATGTTTTTTTAAAGTTCATCTGTTTTAAAATTCACTTTAGAATTGAATTATGGGTAAACATTACAGTTAGGAAGCACAACAGAGTTCTCCCATGATGATTAAAACAGAACTCTACTTTTCGTCTTCCACCTAAAGGCACAGATTAAATGGGGTATTGCTTGATATTTTTATATCTCAGAGATGGAATGTGCATGATAGAGAACACACTGACAAATGTACACACACACACACACACACACACACACTTAGCTTAGAGCTTAACAAACAGTGGAATCTTCTTAAATCTATACTAATCCCTGAACTTCTGGGTGTGCCGCTTCCATCTCCTGTTGGAGGAAGGGTGTTTGTGATGAGCTGTGTTCATGTTAATTTGAAACACAAGTTATGTTTTATTAAAATGTTCATATCTGCTAAATATGAACAAATAATGTGCATTTTCTTATTTATTTTTTTATTATTCACGTCTAAGCTGCAGCTGTTGTATTATAATTTATAGATACATGTATATTTGCATCACTCTGACAAACTCTAATACTGACGTAGACGTAACGTTCCCAAACAACAAATACAAGCAGCAAATGTTCCCCCACACCCTCTTCCTGTGCACATGCTAGCATGCATGTGTTCGCATGTGTGAATTCGGAAAAGATTGTTCTGGTAATGAGGCAGCATCTGTTGTGCTCTCAGCTGCAACAAAACGCCAATCAAAGATGATTATGATGTTGACAAAGTTACCCTGCAGATAGCACTCGTTCAAGCCCTGCAGGAGTCGGCAGTTTTAAATGGAGCCCGAGAAACCACTTTTATTTGAGGGAAGTTTGTCATGCGAGTGTTTTTAGCACATATTGAGAATGCAGGGCAAGTAAAATGACTTTGAGTTGTAAATATCAATTAGGCACAATTTACTAAATGGTTGCAAACAAATAAAAACTTGAATGAACAGATAAAACTTCCATATGTTGAGTGCATTCAGATGTT
>NC_056513.1:4358489-4360056 GCF_014905685.2 Nematolebias whitei | reverse complement strand
TTTTTTTTTTCAGGGTACTCATATCTAACATGCATGTTTTTGGTCTGTGGGAGGAAACCGATCGGTAACTCTAAATTGTCCCTAGGTGAGAGAGATAGACTGAATGGTTGTTTGTCTTGGTGTGTCCCTATGATGGACAGGAGACCTGTCCAGGGTGTCACCCGCCTCTCGTACAGTGACTACTGGATATGGGCACCAGTGACCCCCGTGACCTGGAAAAGAAGAAAGATAATGTCTGGATGGATGGCTGGAAGGATGGATGGATGAATGGATGGATGGTGCTCAGATGAATACAGACAAATCTGAGCTGCCTTTACAACATTGCAATAAAATATGGTCTTGCCTCATACATTTTTTTCCAATATCAAATGCAATGATTGGCGTGTGAAAGCAGGTGATAACACAAGATGTGACAGATGATGACACAGGTAGGCTATAATTGCTGTGTAAATGGATGGGACACTTTGTAATTGAGAGGCAAAAGACAGAGGATTCACACTGTGAAAAAGAAATGCGATTCGTTTCCAAAGGACAGGGGAAAAACAAAACAAAACACGAGTAAATAAATGTTGGAGGAGGTAGCACGTATCCATTTACAGCTCAAGAAAAGTCAGTTTATTTCAGAGCCAGATAAACTAGACAACGACATGAATAATGGATGAAGTAGGGATGGAAGAACAGATAAATGGTGAATGGAACAGAAGTTTAATGCATTTCTTCCATACATCAAATATAAGTGAAAGTGGAGAAGACATTCTGTCAAAATGTCCATTAAAAAAAAAAACAAACAAACAAACATATAATTGCATTTAATTATTGTTGCAATAAATACATTTCAAGAATTATCAGAGAACCCTGAAACTTGAATACATCATAATCACCACTAAAAGCCATAGTAGTAAAACTAAAAGAAGAATAAATCCCTTGCTTTTTATTAATATATATATAAATGAATTGTTCAAGCTGTTTTTCACCACCTAACAGAGGCAGGTGACCCTTTAAGTGTCAAGACTTTAGCATGGAGAAAGAAAATTCTTCCTAAATGGTGTCATAAAGCATCAATCCTTACACAACATGTGTTGCAGGATTAAGATCTATATCTGCATAAAGCTGAAGGATTCAGACCATTAGTCCTGAAGCTCATGCACTCTGTGCTTGTCAGTTTAACACTAATCGTGGTTTAGCCATTCTTACATGGATATGAAAAATGGGTTTTGTTGATGAGATTGGTCTTGAACAACAAATAGCATATTTTAATGTCTAAAGTCAATACATAAAAGTTTATAGAGGCAGAGACCGACGTTTACAAGTGGTGATCTAATGAAAGGAAGACATGGAGGGATGTTTAAAAATGTGTTAGATTAGAACAGACCTAGAGTTGTTTTCATTTTGATTCTTTGAATTGTTGTTCTCTTATTTTATGAGTCTATTGTTACCATTAATTTCACCACCTCCTAATCAATACACATACTGAACTCCATCATCCTTTAAGTCATAACAGGCACAGTTACTATATATAGCCATCCATCCATCCATCCATCCATCCATCCATCCATCCATCCATCCA
>NC_056513.1:4356187-4358389 GCF_014905685.2 Nematolebias whitei | reverse complement strand
TATATATATGCAGCACAGAGAGATCATGCAAACTCCACAGAGAAAGCCCCCCAGCTGGGATTCGATCTGGAAACCTTCTTGCTGAGAAGCAACAGCTCTACCATCTGAGCCACCGTTCCGCCCTCCTATGAACACAACTGGCCTATAAAAAAACACATGTATTAATCTGGTAAAACAAAAAATAAATTCATAACACAATTTAATTGTTGTATAGTTCCCTATATAATGATTTATGTTTGTAGAATAAATTGAGCAATGCACGTGTTGATGTCTTTCTAAGGCTTTTATATAAGAACAATGTGTTTTCTCACACCTGTTGATTGATAGACAGTGTTGTTCATCTGCTGTATTACACCTTGACATTTCATGGAATTATAGACTTGAACACTGTTTACAGTGCACTAATTATGCATGCAAGATGAAACTATCATCTTGTTTGTATAAGGATGTTCCATGTTTTGTAGAAATTACCAACAAAACAAGACAACATAAATTGTCTCCATATGGCTGCCGGTAGCTTGCGCTCTCTGAACAGCTATGAGAAAGAAAAAAAAAGTTGCTCATTCTGTTGTTTTGCTTTAGTATAAGACATGTGTTTCCTCTAATACTAAATAAATGAAAAAGAACCCCATCAGAAGGTAAAATGACTGTTTGCATGTGCATGTTTATGGGGGTGGAGTTGCACGTATGTGAGCTGAACAGAGCGAGCACTGGAAATGGAGAACTATTTAAAGGTCATTGTCACAATGAGGTTTTTCTAAAGTGTGTGCATCGCACTCAGCCTGACCCAGCATAAAACCAAAGCAATTAAAGCCCAGCCACGGACAGGGGAATCGACACAGCACAGCAGTAGAGCGATCCAACATGGCCTCAGTTGCACAGAGTAAACAGAGACTGAGGGAGAGGCTGAAGCTCTTGGCAGCGAGAGAGGCGAATAGGTTATGTAAATGACCCTGGCCTTCGACAGAAGGAAGTCAATGGAGTTCTTCCACACTGACGGGAGCAGAAAGTTAACTACACCAACCAGTCAGTGGAGCTTTGAGCGCCTTCGCTCCTTTTCTCCTCTGCCTCTCTCCTCAGCTGGCTCTGTTTAACTGAGATCAGTTGTTGCAGCTCTCTGTGGACTGTCCTGGGTTTACCTTGACAAAGAAGCTGCTGGAATATTTGATTATTTTCATCTTGCCACTCACTATTTTGAGTAGAGCTCACTTAACCAACGAATCACCTGATTTACATTCATCCCACCAACCCTGTTATCTGCACTCAAAGTCGATGGTTGACTTGAGAGGGAGAGATAGGATGGCAGGATGTGTGTGGGTATATTTTCATGCCATTCTGGTGGGAGAGACTTGGCCTTGTTTTCAAAGCCTGTTGCCAGATGGTGGGAACAACTTGCGAGGCAGAGGAAGGGGGTGGGGGGTGGGGGCAAGCTTGACTCCATTACACCAAGACCAGATGAAGAGACGTAACCCAAATTGCACACACTCATAAACACACATGCAAAAATCCAGTCTCGCATCCTGATCACAACTTTTGGCAAGAGTGTTAAAAAGCTCAGGTGCATACTGTTGAAATGTTAGAAAAACATTTTGTATTTTTTTCACACTTTATTGCATGTGAACATTTTAATTAAGAAAATAAAAACAAACATGTTTATTTAGCTTTTTTTTTCAAACCATTTCTTCAATTTCATATAGTACTTTTTTTATTTTTTTTTTAGCAGCATAGCTGCGTCTCCATGAGCAGCTCCATGTTTTAACAGTTTTATTTCAGCATGTAGTCCCTGGTCCTGTGGTAACAATTTCCAGTTAAGTTTAACTTTGAACGTTGCTGTTATGGAAGCCCAGATTAGGACTATGCAGAATAGCTGTAGCTAATAAAGCACATTTTCATAAAAAAAAAGGGTAAAATGTTATACCAGCATGTGAATTTGGCCTTAAATTGGCTTTTTGAGTTTCCTTCAAATGTCCACAAGTTTCTGAGTGTCCTTTTGAGGCAGCAGAGTTCCAATTATTTCCTGTTTCTATTAGCATGGCATCAAAGTCTACACTTCCTGTTGTCAATTTGGGCAGGGCAAAAAGTTAGAGCAAAAATAACCTTATGACATTCACATATATTGTATTTGGAGTTCTCAGATGTAATGAAAGACAATGGAACACAATGTGCTTCTGCCAAAAACCCATCCATCCATCCATTTTCTTT
>NC_056513.1:4354998-4356087 GCF_014905685.2 Nematolebias whitei | reverse complement strand
CATATATATATATATATATATATATATATATATATAATGTTTTGAGGTTTGTTTGACTTTCTGCACTATTTAGCCTGTTGAGAGCCTTGGTGTTTGCAGTGTGTTAAAGAGTATGTTACTGATAGCAGATTATATATTTATATATTTATTTATTTATTTTCAGTTGTCCTTTTCACTAGTTGCTGTATTGTGCCCGCAAGTTTTTATTTTATTTTTTTGTCTTGGAAAAAGTAAATAAAAAACATGTTTTAGTCCAAATTAAGGTGATTTTATGGTTCCTACTTTCCAGATCACGTAGCAAGTAGCACTCATCTTAACTAAATAAAAAAAATATATAAATAAAAATAAATAGTCAATCCATCTGATAGGTATCAGTGATCAGCAGAAAAATAAAAAAATAAAAAACCTGATCGGAGCATCCCTAGAAAGTACTCATGTACAAGACACTGCATATGTGTCATTCTCTTTCCTGTCATTGCCAAACGGAGCCAGTTGAGACAGAGAGCTGCTCATCCTAGATACGGCTCCCATGGAGGTTTCTAAAAGGAGCTCTTTACTGTTGTCAATGTGCTGATTGCACAAAGATTAAGATTTAATGTTATTTGCTGGCTACCTTAGACAATTTCACTTTTAGTTAAGAAGCTATACCTTCTAGTAATTGGTATTTTGAAAATATGTTTGTACAGTGCCTTGTGTTTGTTTGTTTTGTACAGTTTATTGGTGCTTTATAAGTAACTGAATTGTAACTGAATTCAATCAGCAGTTACAAATCAATAACAATTGTCTTTATCCAGGCTGTGATGGAGGTAGATTTAAAGCTGCAAAAAATGAGTTCCCAGCAGGTGATGGACTCATATGATTTATATTTAAAACTACCATAAAGGTTACACAAAATAAAAAGTGAAAACATTATATATATATGATGCATTTGCTGGGGGCAGCATAGGTCGGTGCTCCAGTCATCCTGAGGCTGTGGGTCGAGCCTTGGTTCCATCAGGTAGGACATCTGGCATAAAACTACCAAATCATTCATGCACGTTTACTTGCTATGGGGGTCATCACAGAAGAGGGAGGGAGCAGAAGGAAAAC
>NC_056513.1:4353836-4354898 GCF_014905685.2 Nematolebias whitei | reverse complement strand
CTTGCTATGGGGGTCATCACAGAAGAGGGAGGGAGCAGAAGGAAAACCTCCCCCATAAAAATAGTACTTATATCAATTTTAAGATAGCTAAATAAACTCTTATGTAATCAATACTGTCATTTTTAAATGTCTCATTGCTGCATGCATGTATGGTGGTTTAGGATTTACCCAGCGATGCTTCACCTGATGTCTTATTTAAAATACTTATTCTGTGAATTAATTTGTACTTTCCATGAACGTATTGTTCACAAACTATTAAAAGACTTCATGCTTACTCAAAAATGTTTTCAGAAATCTAGACTTGTTAGATCGAGCTTTAGAGATGTCTCTATGTAGAATCAAGTCTCTGTCACGTTGTCATTTTCTCTTTTATTCACAAATCATTTGTTCAACTTTATTTAAATCATGCACATCTCACTTTGTTTTACTTACTGACAAAAATGAAATATAATAAAAGTATACATTCTGCAGCAATGTGGATTTGTAATAAATGATGCATTACAATTTATTTGTGCAGGAGAGATGTATTTAGAATGTGGAAGTGCAAAAAAATCAAATTATATCTGTTCTACTTCATGACATACAAGGCAATAATCAACTTACTGTGTGCTAAATTTGGACCAAATTTCTGTTTTTGCCTGGAGTCTTTTTCATTTGTTACATAGCAAAGTAAAATAAATGAACCTAATTTGTCTGGTTGCACTAATCATTTAAGTGCATCTAAAATTCCCTTCAATCAAATGATCTCTTTACTTAACATAAGTACCTCTTTAAGAGGACACAACGCAAATACTTATACATAGAAAAGTAATTAATCTAAAAGCAGAAACGTTAAAACAAAACAAACACCTCATCCAATCTGTCAAGTCTCAGTCATGTGAGAAAGAAAAGTGTAAAATATGTCTTAGCATTATTATTTGTACAATATAAAGCATGGATAAAATTTGTTCCAAATGGTTCAATTTTATTTAGTACTTGTACGTGGGCTGCGCAGAGGGGGTGAGTGTGGGAGGTCATGTCAGCACAATCCTTGTTCTTGAGCTTCACGACCTGACGCACCCC
>NC_056513.1:4352558-4353736 GCF_014905685.2 Nematolebias whitei | reverse complement strand
ATGTCAGCACAATCCTTGTTCTTGAGCTTCACGACCTGACGCACCCCGATACTGGTCCAAAGAGGGTCTTAACTGTCTGGCCTCACCATATGCTAACTAACAGCTCTACAGAGCATGCTCAAACCTTTAACCTCAGACATGTCCAACTTTTGATTCAAGCATGTTTAAAAACGTGTTTCATCCTGGTCCCAAAACAATTATAAATTGGCATTAAAAGTTTTTTTTTTTTTTGTTGTTGCTTTTTTAATCTGATTATCTTTACATAAAATGATCATGGTGCTATGCCGTCAAAATGGCAGAAATGTCTTTTTTTTTTTTTTCCAAAGAGACAAAAACTTCTAGTTGTTATTCTTCAGGAACCACTATTGTGTATTCCAGTAGGTTTGAACATGTTTGCTCTTGTAAATCAACGTAAACTGAATCCATAATTAGCATTTTGTTTAAAATATATGAGTAGTCATCAGTGCAGGATACATCTTTGGCTATATATTGTTTATTTGTTTAAACCTACATGATGCATTACTTATTTATTTTCTTCGAAATGTAATATATTTTTTTAATAATTCAATATGTCTCAGCACTTTGGGGAACATCTAGTCCCAGTTTGCAACCTGTTTTAGTACAGTTCAGGTTTAAGATCACCTAACAGAATGGTGGATATTAGATTAAATTACATGGTGTGTCATGATAATGATTTGGAGGAAAACTGCAACTTCACCAATTAATATTTTTTGTAACTTTAATATGAACATGTTGTTACATTTAAACTAGTCTGGTGGCTAGCTGCCACTGCAAACTGCACCAACAACTAGCTCAGTCTATAAATGAACACTTTCCCTGACACAGTCCAAATGATGACCTGCTTTAGTTACAAACAATAAACAGGAACAACAACAACAAAAAAAAGCTGATAAAAAATGGTCAGATTTTATAGGAAAAAAAAAGTGTGCCATTGTTTTCTTGCCTTTGACAATTTAATATACAAAATATTTGTACTTTCTATTCTGGTGATACATTTTCACTTGAATAAAAGTGGAGTTATACATATTTTATTTAAAACTCAACCCTGCTTGATAGAAGAACACCTTGGTTAGTAATTTCTGACTTTTGCCATTAGGTCTGTTGTCAAACCCATCCATCCATCCACCCATCCATCCATCATCTTCTGCTTATTCCGA
>NC_056513.1:4351203-4352458 GCF_014905685.2 Nematolebias whitei | reverse complement strand
ATGTCAGCACAATCCTTGTTCTTGAGCTTCACGACCTGACGCACCCCAATACTGGTCCAAAGAGGGACTTAGCTGTCTGGCCTCACCATATGCTAACAGCTCTACAGAGCATGCTCAAACCTTTAACCTCAGACATGTCCAACTTTTGATTCAAGCATGTTTAAAAAACGTGTTTCATCCTGGTCCCAAAACCATTATAAATTGGCATTAACAGGTTTTTTTGTTGTTGTTGCTTTTTTAATCTGATTATCTTTACATAAAATGAGCATGGTGCTGTGCCGTCAAATTGGCAGAGATGTCTTTTTTTTTTTTTTCAAAGAGACAAAAACTTCTAGTTGTTGTTCTTCAGGAACCACTATTGTGTATTCCAGTAGGTTTGAACATGTTTGCTCTTGTAAATCAACGTAAACTGAATCCACAATTAGCATTTTGTTTAAAATATATGAGTAGTCATCAGTGCAGGATACATCTTTGGCTATATATTGTTTATTTGTTTAAACCTACATGATGCATTACGTATTTATTTTCTTCGAATTGTAATATATATATATTTTTTAATAATTCAATATGTCTCAGCACTTTGGGGAACATCTAGTCCCAGTTTGCAACCTGTTTTAGTACAGTTCAGGTTTAAGATCACGTAACAGAATGGTGGATATTAGATTAAATTACATGGTGCGTCATGGTAATGATTTGGAGGAAAACTGCAACTTCACCAATTAATATTTTTTGTAACTTTAATATGAACATGTTGTTACATTTAAACTAGTCTGTTGGCTAGCTGCCACTGCAAACTGCACCAACAACTAGCTCAGTCTATAAATGAACACTTTCCCTGACACGGTCCAAATGATGACCTGCTTTAGTTACAAACAATAAACAGGAACAACAACAACAAAAAAAGCTGATAAAAAATGGTCAGATTTTATAGGAAAAAAAAAAGTGTGCCATTGTTTTCTTGCCTTTGACAATTTAATATACAAAGTATTTGTACTTTATATTCTGGTGATACATTTTCACTTGAATAAAAGTGGGGTTATAAATATTTTATTTAAAACTCAACCCTGCTTGATAGAAGAACACCTTGGTTAGTAATTTCTGACTTTTGCCATTAGGTCTGTTGTCAAACCCATCCATCCATCCACCCATCCATCCATCATCTTCTGCTTATTCCGAAGTCAGGTCTCGGGGACAGCAGCTTGAGCAGAGAGGTCCAGACATCTGTCTCCACAGCCACCTCTTCCAGCTCTTCTGG
>NC_056513.1:4337341-4351103 GCF_014905685.2 Nematolebias whitei | reverse complement strand
CTGCATGAATGGGTGAATGAGGGCACATGTTGTATTGTAAAGAGTTTTGAGTATCTTGATCAGATAGAAAGGTGCTATATAAGTACAGTCCATTCATCATTTACCATTCTAGTTACCCTGCGGAGGAAACTCATTTCAACTGACTTTATCCATGATCTCATAATTTCCGTCGCTACCCAGAGTTCATGACCGTAGGTAAGGGTAAGAATATAGACCAACTGGTAAACAGAGAGCTTTACTTTACAGCTCAGCTCCCTCTTCACCACAATGGACCGGCACAGAGTCCGCAATGCCGCAGATGCCACACCAATCTGTCTGTCAATCTCAACCTCCATTCTTCCCTCACTCATGAACACTTGAACTCCTTCACTTGAGGCAGAACATCACCCTTGACCCGAAGAGTTTTGTTATTAGGGCTGTTGTCAAATCCTTCTCAGGTTTCCTTATAATTTTATTGCTATAGTATGACAGTGCTTTATCCTCATTTCTGTTCAAAGTGTTCTTCAGCAAGAAGGCAGGCCAAATCAAGAGTCTTTCCATGTCCTCCTCCTTCAGCTTTGTACTACGGAGGGAGAAGAGTTTCTCAAAAATGTCCATTACTCTCTCTCTCTCTCTCTCTCTCTGTGCGTCTTTTTATCTCCCTCTCTCTCTCGCACACGTACACACACACATGCACACCCACACCCACACACACACACACACTGGCCTTACTATAAAATCTGTGGGTATTTTGGTTCCTATTAAATGAATTATACCCATTACTCTCTCTGACAACTCTGCATTGAGTGTGTGAACCCCAATTTAACTTTGTTCTAATCCCTCTCACTATTATAGCAATAAAACATTCATCACAGTAATTAGCCATTTTGACATATAATTTAAGTTAATAAATTTGAGAGGAAAAAAAAATGCTTGTTTTATGTAAGAAAAATAGGCATTTTCAGGAAATACAATATCTGCCAATCATGATCCTTGAAGAGTCTTAGTGTATCCTGCAAGAAACAACAATGCAAATCAATTTACCAATGCATGTTTCGTGATCTTACGTGATCAAAGACAGTGGCAAAATTCCATTTTTTAAATGATGGTAATGGATGACGCAGGTGATAAAAGATGACACTGACTGTTTTTCTTACTATAATGATAGAAATTCCCTTATCGTGAAAAGTTAACACGTCTGAATAGAGGCGGAGCAGTTTTCTCCAAGCAGGCTTTCAGTTTTCTTCTTATTGCACTTCTTTTTATGAATCCCTGCAGGCAGCACATAGATGTACAGTAACGTGAACACCTCTGGGTTCTGCATTTGTCTGAAAGCTTTTGTTGTTCACAGAGCACACAGGTGCAAACAGGAGTAGCTCCTTTTGTATGATGGTGTATTTTTTGTAAGAAGATCATTTTAAATGTATATATTGATTGCATTTTGAAAGCCTGGATCAGTCTATTGACATGCTGTTTATCTGCATTTGCACACTTTGCCATTGAAACAAGCTCCTGCAATGAAATGATAAAATATACCTGATAAAGGCGTTTGTAGACTTCTTGCTTTTATATTTGATCGCTGCAAGCCAGTGAGCACACAAGCGTATTTTGAATTCCGTGCCATTAGATCAGATCATACCCTGTATCTCCCACCACAGGGACACGATTAGGCTGCATTTAAAATGAAACATCCTTTAAAGCACGGACAGTTAAATTTGTTATACATGCTAATAGAGTATGGAAACACTCATTTTGTCTCTTGTAGCGCAAGTCATTAATTAAACCCTGTTTCAAAGTGATTTGTTAGAGTGCTCTACAGAACTGCACCAGTGGAAAAAAAAATGTTCTGTCTCAAGTAGAACAGATTGTTAGAATGCAAATATTAATCCTCATTAAAGGTGTATGAGAGTGAGTGTTTGGGGAACTATTTTGTCACATCAAACATATAGATTTAGCTGTTGAGGTTTCATCAAGCTAAATAAAATATACACTATTT
Organism: Nematolebias whitei; assembly: GCF_014905685.2. NCBI lineage: Eukaryota > Metazoa > Chordata > Actinopteri > Cyprinodontiformes > Rivulidae > Nematolebias > Nematolebias whitei. The sequence continues at coordinate 4,349,128 of NC_056513.1, read as the reverse complement.
TTAGCCAGGTTTTAAAGTGGGCCTTAGGGTGTAAGTTTTGGTAAATCAATTTATACAAGATGGAAACTGTTCAACAACTTTTGTAAGGATTTGTCTTATGGAAACATTTAGTCCCTAATGATGAATACGGTAATGTGTATCATTAACATTTTTTGTTGTTTGGAAATTCAGAGCAGGCCTTTGTTCATCTGTGATAATCTGTTTTCTTTTTTTTTTTGTTGTATTTGTGTAAAATGTTGAGATCCTTGTGTTTTAGTTGTGCCTTTTTTTTGTCATCTGTTCAGCCTTCCTGGTGGGTTTACCCTCATCTGGTCAGTTCCTGCCTCTCTCACCTGTTCCTCGTTGTCTTTCCCCAGGTGTTCCTCATTGTCTCGTTGGTGTCCCTTTAAGTGCAGCATCTTTGTGTCTCCACCTTTTTTTGTGGTTTGTGCTTCCCACAGTATGTTGTGTTGCTGCCATGTCAGCTTTATTTTGAGTTTTTGTAAAATAATGCTGAGTGTTTTTTTTTTTCCTTTGAGTTGTCTGTCTGCGCTCTGGGCTCTAAAAACTACACAGAACATGATACTGCCAATGGTTTAGACGCAGTTTGAGAAATAATCTAAAAATGTTCAATATTCACAAATTAACAGCTTTAGAGCACAATTGTAAAAATGTTTCATGTTTTGACCAGGTGAAAACCATCAACTATTGCAATTAATACTATGGATAAAATAAATATTTTAAAGTCATGTTTTATTTTTTTTATTTTTTTTAAATCAACTATTTACCTCCAGCTGGATTGTTGCAGTCATGACAAAAGTAAACATTACAACATATCACAGGAAAAGTCTCTCATCATCACTTTCATTGCAGTGTCCTGTTGCCATACATTGATGCCATAGCCATTGATGGGATGTGCACAGAGTGCGCATGTGTGAAATGAGCACACACAGGTAGAGTCAAACATTTGCACATGTGTCTGCCCAACTTTAGTGAATTAGTTCTCCTTCAGTCACCGTTGGAAGACCCTTACAAAAGAAGAGATGTAAGCCATGTTTACACAAAAAAAACCTATTTCAGGTGAAAATGGAAGAGATCTGTTGCGTTTGTTCTGTTCATTTACACGAAAATAGCAAATGTTTTCTCTGACAATGGTGCAATTTGAGAATGGGTTCTAGAGTGCAATGGTTCAAAAACGCCCCGGTGTCCAATGTCGTGTAAACAGAAAAAAATAATAATAATCTGTCGGGGAATTCCTTGCTCGTGCGCAGTATGATACAAAACACAACGGCTTCCTACAATCCAAAGAAGAAGAAACTATCGACAGTGGCGGATACCAGAGCATTGTTTGTATTTCTGACTCTTTTTTTTATAAATCACCAAAGTTACTTAAGCAACAGTTGAACCTCGTCGTCTGTCCATAGGAGTATTTTATTCTCTGCCATCTTGATCGTAGCACCTTTCAGCTAGAACACTCTTTTTACGCATGTGCACTTAAGTTTCAAGTTTCAAAGAACATAGCACCAACTAGTGGCGTGGCAAGGGAATTACAGCTTTCCCACGTCTATCGTTGCTGCATAAACAGAGATTGTAATAAGAACATTTTCACTTAAATGTGTTTTTAGAAATGGAAAAAAAAAATGTTTTCATTGGACCGGTGTCGTGTAAACAGGGCCTTAAATGCATTAAGCCATCATGGAAAATGGAGGCAACCAGCAACCAGCAGTGTTAAAAAAATAAATAAATAAATGCATGTATGTATATGGTTGGGAAAGGTGAAGCATTACCCTCATTTGATCAACTCTGGGCCCTTGAGCACGGCTCTTAACCCCCACCATCTGCTCCCCCAGGTGCCCTAGCTGGCAGCTCTCTTCTCCACACAGAGGGCCATGGTAGCTTGGTGGTCTGTGATTGCTTTAGAAAGAGTCAGAGTCAGTGTGTCTTTTATTTGTCATTCACACCACATGTGGTACATGTAGTGGAATAAAATTGTGTACAAAGGGTCCCAGTTACATCCAGCAAAAGTGTAAAATGTAAAATAAAAACAGTAATTAGAGCTAAGAAATGAACTAAGAAAAACCAAACATTTTTCAGTCAGGTCATCTGGACAGTTTCTTTTATTTTGTGCTGAAACGTTTCACCTTCGATCCAGAAGGCTTCATCAGTTGAGGAAACACAAAACAAAACTGATGCTTCCCCCAACAGCTTACTCCAAAGTGGAACAAACCAGTTCTGCTTGTGATAAGATGGTCTCTTTGGTACGCCCCTCCTCCATTGCCGGCCCTCTTCCTTGTTAACAGTCGTGTCAAACTGGTTGAAAACAACAAAGTCCATGCTCAATAATCCAGCTATACAATCCAACATTTTTCAGTCAGCTCATCTGGACAGTTTCTTTTATTTTGTGTGTGTTTCTTTGACTGATGAAGCCTTCTGGATCGAAGGTGAAACGTTTCAGCACAAAAAAAAAAAAAAACTGTCCAGATGACCTGACTGAAATATCTATTTGGATTGTATACCTGGATTATTGAGCATGAACTTTGTTGTTAACTAAGAAAAACATTAACTAAAAATATGCTAAGCACTAATGGCGTACAAACAACAAGCCGAACAGAAGCACTAACATGAGTCTGTATGAGCAGATGAGCACGCATGAACACAGCAACATGAAACAGATCAGCAGCAACATGAAACAGATCAGCAGCTACATTATTTGATTTTTCACAGTGATTATTCTGGTTAGAGATTCATGAGTCTAACATATTAAAGGTAAAAGCTGTTCCTCAGTCTAGTGGTTCTGCACTTAATGCTCCTCAACCTCCTTCCTGAGGGGAGCGGGGCAAAAATTGTGTGTGCTGGGTGAGTGGGGTCCTTCATGATGCAGGAGGCCTTCTTCCTGCATCTGGAGGTGTAGATGTCTGTGATGGTGGGGAGGCTGACTCCAACATCTTCTGTGCAGCCTTCACCACTCTCTGCAAAGCTCTTCTTTCTGCAGCTGTGCAGCCTCCATGCCACACGTTGATGCTGGAGCAGAGGATGCTCTCCACTGCACACCTGTAGAAGGAGGTGAGGACTGAACTTCCCAGCAAGGGCATCCGGCATTAAAAAAACAATTGCCAAGTCTTTGCACAAGTTAGTTTGCTGTGGTGACCCCTGAAGAAGGGAGCAGCCAGAAAACAAAATAAAATATAATAAATGTAGGTAGGTAGGTGTGTGTTTGTTTGACATGAATCTGGTTGTATTAAATTTATTGTCATGTCTGTTAGTGTTTTTTTTTTTGTTTGTTTTTTAAGGTGTATTCATGAGAGAAGGGTGAGATATGGAGAATCAAGTATAACTGGAATAAAAATGTGGAAATGGTCTGGCATAGTTACACATGGATTTCAAGTCTTGCTGTGAATATATTTTTCAAGGAGGAGATTAAGATTTATTAGTATGTAAGTGTACGGCTCTTGTTTTCAGACCTTGCTGTGGCTGTTGCATGAAATCTATTGACTTTATAAGGAGGACATGCTGGGTTTGGGCTGGCAGGGGGCCACAAACGGCTTTGTAAAATGTTTTTTAGATAACAGGTTGCCAGTTTGCGCCTGTGTATATGTCTGTGAAAAATTCCTTTTGTCTAGCTGGGGTGTAAACAACGGCTAAAGAAGTCTTGAAAGAGTGTCACCAACGTGTTTGACCTTGTTTGACAAATTAAGTGGCAAATAAATAAATCAGCTTGGATTGTATCACCACAGGGGACTAATGCATCAGGACACAGTCACACACACAAACATGCATGCACACTTAAAATAAGGGGTTTCAAGATGGTGGGAGTGTTAAATAGGCAACAAAACCCTGAAATGGTGTTTATTTGATTTGGTTCAAACATTCAGGCTGACAAAATACCTGAATTTGCACAGAAACAAGCAAGTGAACCAATAAGGTTGCAAGACTGTTTAAAAAAATAAAATAAAAAAGTTTTGTGTATGCAGACTTTACGTATTGTTATTGAAATATGAGTAAGTAACCTGTATTTTGGTCTTTGTCTAACCAACACACTGTAAGAGGAAGTAACTGTGTAAAGAAGCTAAGTATATTGCAGAGGAAAAAAAGAAAATGTTAAGCAAACATTTCAGTTATAATAGTATACGTTAACGACAAGTTATCAAAAAAGCTTGAACACTGTCACCAAGTTCTTACCTGTAGAACGTAACCGATCGATATCGCACAGAGAAAGACAGTACAGTTCTGTCTGGAACAGGTCCCTCTTGTAAATGAGTCTCTGTGGCTCAATGAGGCTAGCCTGTATAAATAAAGGTTGGATGAATCCATCCGTCCATTGCCTTTACCCTCTTCATCCATTTTGGGTCACGGGGGTCGCCAGTGCCCATTTCCAGCAAACACTGTGCGAGTGGCGGGGTACACCCTGGACATGTCTCCTGTCCATCACAGGGCTAGATAAGAGACAAATGAGACAAATAACCATTCACGCTCTCATTCTCACGAGGGACAATTTAGAGTTACCATTCAGCCTAACATGCATGTTTTTGGGGAGGAAACCGGAGTACCCAGAGAAAACCCACGCATGCACAGAGAGAACATGCAAACTCCACCCAGAAAGGCCCCCGGACCAAAATATGAACCAGGGTAAATTGATCATTGAGGCAGCAGCTCTACCAGTTTTGCCATTGTGCTGCAGGTTGAATGAATGGATGAGGGGAAAAAAAGTAACGCTTCCCTCCACCTGCATAATATCACTAAGATTAGAAACATCTTGTCTAAACATGATGCAGAAAAAAAACTGGTCCATGCTTGTATCATATCTAGCTTGGACTAATGCAGTTGTTTATTATATGGGTGTCCAAATACTTCTTTAAATGTATTATTTATTAAACCAGGCAAATCCCATTGAGATCACAGATCTCTTTTGTAAGGGAGGCCTGGACCTGAAGGCAGACTAACATGAATGCTATTGTGCAGTGGGAGGAAATCGGAGTACCTGGAGAAAACCCACACATGCATGGAGAGAACATGCTAACTCTACCTAGATACCTATCTAGTTATGCTGCTGTAAGCTTAGACTGATGGAAGACAGACATTCTGTGAGTTTGTCTCTCCTTCCTGTCCTCTCAAACCCAGCCAGTCAAAGCAAATGGACACTTGTACTGATCCTACTGGAGGTTTCTTCCTGTTAAAAGTGAGTTGCTCCTTTCCACTGTTGCCATTGTTCTTTCTCAAGATGGGAGACCGCGACAAAGTCAAGATTCAATGAGTCTGCTGGCTTCCTTCCTTAGATAGAGAACTTTTACTAATTTGGCTTTTGTATGTATGCGAATGTTTTTGTTCAGTGCCCTGAGACAACTTCTGTTATGATTTGGTGCTATATAAATAAACTGAATTGAATTAAAATAAAATTTATAACTAATGATGTTGCCATTCTGCCAGCATCATTATATGATCCGATGCCGTGGGGACCAATACATCATCGCAGCTGCTCGTCTGATTTTCACTGAAACATTCCTTATGTTGTCTTTACCACAGAATTTCAACAATATATTTATTTGGTTGTTTAATTTCCAAAAGCAAGTTAAAGTGTTGATTTGTTTGACACATGCCGACAGTTTTTCCATTTATCTGACGGTGGGGCCTGGATAACTTTGTTAGTTCTGCGTGCAGTTGATGAATCACTCAGTCATTGTGTAATAAATCTGTACATTACATTTCTGGGTACAGCCTTGAATATGTTTAGTGACAATGATTTTTCAAACAACCTGTAAGGCTTTATTGATCAATGTGACATAGTATTTTTAATGCATTGCTAGCTGAAGGCTCAAAGATCCTGAGCATACATTAACGTACCCCTTTTAGAATATTTCAGTATCGTGTTTCTTGTATTTACCTTTACTCCTTAGCCTCTTTCTCAACTTGTGTTACCTTTCACTAACTATGATGTTGTAGGTTTGTTAAAAAGTAAGACATCAGTATTTCTACGCTTGGATGAGCCACACAAAAATAAATATTTGTATATTTACCTTTTTTTTATATTGATCATGTTTACCTTGTTTTGTAGCTTGAGTCTTAGCTGGAGCTGGTCTATCTTCTAGCTGAGTAAAGCTGGTCAGAGAGTGACTTGTCGTTATCCCTTTAACCTTTACTTAAGTGAGCAGTCTGGCCTGTTTGGACCTCTTCTTCTGCTGTGCCCTTATTGCTACTTTCTCTATGTAGCCAAGGCTTGTTCTGCCAGTCCCAGTCTGCAAGACCCTCAGTAGCCATAATTTGCTGAGCTCTGCTCACAGCATCCTTGGCAACTTGTCACTGATAATGTAGTTCTCCGGGGAGTTTGTGCCCATTCATCCAAGTTCCATACTGCCAAGAAAGGAAGTGAAGGGTGGGAGGATGATATTAGTGGTTGTCATTTGCTTTAATAAAAACTAATCTACTAATTAGAGTTTTAGGCTGAAAATTGATGTTTCAACTAAATTGTTGTTACAAACCGTGTCACTTAATTGCTAATAAATTTAAAAATGTATTTTTTCCCCTTTTTTATTTTTCATTGATGCTTGCACAGGTAATTAAATGTGCTATACACCTCTAGTGATTTGATGGCAGGTTTATTTAATTTTATTAACATGTATTTCAACATGCAATGCATGTTACAGGTGTAAGGTAATACAGGTTTATTTCCAATACTAACATTGTCAATTAAAAATAAATGTCACTTTTCTTTTCTTGAGGTTATTCTAATTTTTTTTTTAATTTGCTGGTGTGTCCTGGAATGATTGCTGGGACCCAAAACTATTGTTCCATATGAAAATACACAGCATATCAATACAAATGTAAATTTCTACTGCTCTATTCATTCATTAAAAAAAAAAAAAAAAAAAAAAAAAAAAGGTTAAATCAGTGCAGTGGCACAGTTGGTAGAACTGCCACCTCTCAATGAGAAGGTTGTCAGTTCAAAACCCAGACTGAGGCCTTTCTGCGTGGGGTGTGGATTAATTTGTCTCATCGTGTCCCTGTGATGGACCTGGAGACCTGTCCAGGATACCCCAACTCTCACACAGTGATGGCTGGATAAGTACACCAGTGAACCCTGTGTCCCAGAAGTGTGTAAAGATAATGGATGAGTGTTGCACATTACTAAGTATCTCCAGCTTCACAAGGCCTATTTCAAGTTGAGGAGGCAACACGTCCAGGAGAGAAACCCAGATGTCCCTCTCCTCAAAACTCTCCAGCTCCTCCTGGGTGACCTTGAGACATTCCCAGACCAGATAAGATACACAATTCCACCAGTGAGTTCTGAGTCTTTGAGCCTGGTGACGCTATAAAGGAAGCTAATTTTGGCTGCTTGTATCCAGGAAATTGTTATTTCGGTCATGATCCAAACTCCATACAGAAATGTAGACAGACCTGCAAACTGAGAACTTGTCTTAGAACTTTATTCTTTCTTCAACATAACTAATCAAAGAAAGGCCCAATCCAAGGATGAGGCCCTAATCTGTTGATCCATCGCCTAATCCTTCTGACCATCACTTTTGAAGAAGACATCCAGATAATTTAAACCCTCCACCTGAAGAAAAGACTCCCCCCTCAAACCATAGGGGGCATTCAACCGGTTTTCTGATGACCAGGACCTGACACTCCCAGGCTCGATCCCCACCCATTGCACATCTCATGGTGTCTCTCAGCAGGACACCCTATCCCCAATTGCTCCCTGGGCAGCTTTGGATAGCTGCCCAGTGCTCAACCTGGGGGTGGATGGGTTAATTCAAATTCAAATTCAAAAATACTTTATTAATCCCAAAGGGAAATTATTTGTTGTTGTAACTTGTTATCCTCATTTCATTAAGAGATGTTATAGATGCTGATAGCTGTAGGCAGGAAGGATCTATTGCAAAGGACCATCCCACAGTGGATCCTAAGAAACTGGCTGCAGATGCCATCCGGTCCGCCCACCCAGACTCCGCTGGACCGGTTCCCCCGGGCTGTAGGACAGCCCGAATGCCGGGCAGAACTCCTCCCAGAGCGATGGCCACTCCTCCCAGCAGTCTGTCGAGCTCCTCGTCACTGCGGACAGCCAGCTGTAGGTGCCGAGGGACGATCCTGTCCATCCACTGTCATGAGCCGTGTTTATTGCTAGTTCCAAATTCTCAGTGGTCAGGCACTTGAGAACAGCTGGCAGGTAGATGAGAATGCGTCCACAGAACATCCTTTTCAACTCATTTGAGATTTGGGGATGTAGTTGAGATATTATTTGAGCTTTTGAAATGTTAATCAGCTGCTGTTGGTTGTAGAAAACTGCATTGTTGCCATGGTTACGCATCATAACAAATGTCTTAAACTAAAAAAGTTTCAGTAAAAATCCTTCCAGCTGCACAGCATCTGATACCAGAGGAAACAATCATCTAAAAAAAATGTGATTTACATTCAGAAAAAGAGGAATTAAAGTTTCCAAAAGCAAAATCTCAGAATGAAAGTAACAGAACTGCTCCAACATGCAGCCACCTTGAGCGGAGCAATTCTAGAACTGAATTGTTTTTAAACATTTTTAAAAGATATCTGTAATAGTTGTTCAAGACAACCTGTTTAAGGACGGTCACTGACATAATGCATTTCCTGGATGTTATCTTAGCTAAAGTTTGACTTTGTTCATCTCTTTAACATATTGTTTAAACTTTTTTTTTAAATCAAGCAATTCAAAGATGTTATCAAGTATTCAGTAGTCCATATTCTTATCCGTCCATTCATTATCTTTTACCTGCTTCTTCCATTTTGGGTCACGGGGGTAGACGGTTCCCATCTCCAACAATCAATGTGCGAGGGGTGGGGTACACCTTGGACATGTCTCCAGTCCATGGGACACATAGAGACAATCGAGACAAACATTCACTCTTTCATTCACACCTAGGGGCAATTTAGAGTTACCAATCAGCCTAACATGCATGTTTTTGGTCTGTGGGAGGAAACCGGAGTACCCGGAAAAAACCCACGCATGCACGGAGAGAACATGCAAACTCCACCCAGAAAGGCCCCCGGACGGTGATTTGAACCGGCAACCTTCTTGCTGAGAGGCAGCAGCTCTACCAGTTGTGCCACCGTGCTGCCCCCATATTCTTATGAAAATATTAAACTAAATACCGGTAATGATATGAATATTTGACCGCAGTGTTATAAGATAATAAAGAAAACATTTGGTTGCATCGCTGTTTATCTGTTTTCTAAGCCATCACCTGGGCCGTCATTTCTCTTTGCACATTAGTTTATTGTTCTGTTGTTTTTTTTTTTTCCCAGCTGTCAGTAGATGGCAGGAAACATTGTCCATCAGCAGTGCGCTGAATATCAAAGAACAATCCCAGCTCATCTGAAGACAGCCTACAGACATGTCTGTGCACAAAAATATTCAATATACTGCACAATGTATTGTAACTACACAGTGCTTTTTATTTATATTCATGCACCCCCTCCACCCACCCACCCACACACACACACACACATAAGCTTTGAACCAGTGATTGTTCACATATTTGGGATTGTTTTTACATCTTAATTACATTCAGTTTAGACATTTTGTTCTAAAGCTGTTAAAGCCGTCCCAGTGCCTACTTGCTCCTTCATGGGTGTCGGTGACTAGACTTGCTTGCAAACTGAACCAACTTACAAATAATTTACTAACAACAAGCAGGAAGCTAAGCGACAAACCTTAGAATTAGTTTAAAATTGATTGGATGCTATAATTGCTTCAGGTTGGGCGCTGCGGAGACACTTTAGATGCTTGAGTAAAACCGAGTGGAGGAGCACATCCACGGTAATTTGTACCATCTGTGAAACAGTGGCCACTTGGAAAACTACAGTGTAAATTATGCACAATCTTCTACTCTTCTTTTAGGCCTGTGAAAAATTATGCTCAAATACTGACACACACGCACGCTCACACAAACCTGCCCTTGCACCAGAGCTTCTCTTCCTTTATCTAATCTGTGTTTTATTGAATATGGTAATTATAATGAAAGGTCTATCTTGCACTTGGTTTAATTTGTTTTTGCCTTGTTTCTGCTCTCCTGCTCACTCCCTCTGGTGTGTGTCTGAAGTGTGTGTGTGTGCACAAAAAAAGGCACAGCAGTGTGCTAATGAGTGTGTGCGTTTGTGTAGGAGTCAGTAGTCCCCACTATGACACGATGAGTTACAGTGGGACCTTTGTAATAGGGAAATAAGACATGGCTGCTGATGTCACTGAGGTTTAACTGTGGCTCAAGGGAAGAGACTACATACGCTCGCACAGAAACACACACACACACACACACACACACACATCAACACACAGACAGCTCGCAGATACGTAGCCAAATTCATTAAAACAGTCCATCCAACATCAGGCTTTTGGGGGTTCTGGGGATTAAGTGCAACATTTGACCTTGGAGACCTGCTTCTAGCTGGCTGAAAGATTCTCATTTATGGTTTTCCTTAAGGGTTGCTTGTTGTGTTTTCTCTTATGTTCTGCTGATGAAACCTAGAGTGCTTGATTATGTTTCAACAGTTTAAACTGTGCCACGCCAGCTTTTGCCAGGCAGGTAAAGACACGTTTGACGTTTCCTGCTCTTCCATTCTCTTGCCCTGTTATTCACTCATCAGGACCTCAAAGGCAGAGCAAATGAAATAGAAATAGATAAAAAAAAAGAACCAGTTAACGTGCCCATCTTATTCTGGTTGAAAACACATCCTATGTGCAGAGAAGAAAAAACTTAAAAAAAAAAAAAACTAAAAAAAAAAACATCATGATGGTGGAAAAATATATTTCAATTTATCGTTTTATTCTGGCTTTAATATAAATATTACAAGAACCAATTGTTCTATTTTTTCCTACCAGCTTACAGCATGACTCCCACTAAAGCTTCCTCCTTTTAAAATGTGCCACTACGTTCTGAACATTTGCAATGTGGCAGCGGGCTGACCATACATCTTATTGTAAAGTATTTTAGGTGCACGAGAGGAAACATCAGGTGTAAAGTTACTCAGGGGATGTGTTTGATATACTGACTCCACTGTTTCAGACCTTGGGAGACCTATTTAAAACCATTACCTTTAATAGTGAGCTACTTATTTTAAACAGCTCACTTGTAGAGCTGATATGTGAATAAATTCATATCTGTTTCAAACCATTTATTTATTCTACAAGCCAGACTATGAATAGGTATGGATGTGAATGCTTTGAAGTTGAATATATGAAAGGAATAAAAAGAGACTTAGTTTATACTGTAGCAGAAGATGGCCTTGTCTTCAATAGGAAATTGCTGGTTGTGCACTGTAGAAGAAATGCAGCACAATGCACTCTCTGAGGCGAACAAAGCTGCTGAATATGCACTCAGTGACACAAGTAAACAGGCACAACGTGTTTAACTGAATCACAACTTTATTTGAAACTTGGATTTTTACACAAAGTTTACTTAAATGATTTTTGTTTTATTTTTTTATTATTCATATGTAAACAGTAGAGTTTTTGACACTTGTTTTCAGTTATACATGTTAAAATAACATTGATTCGCTGTGTTTTTATTTAATATTTATTTGTATTACAAATAATGGCAAATGCATGGGCACCAGTGACCCCTGCGACCCAAAAAGGAAGAAGGGAAAATATAATGGATTGATGGCAAATGTAAATACTTGGCCTTGTGTCCATTTGCATCTTCCAATTAATTGCAAATCATTCCAAGCACGACATCTGTCATCGTGGTTCTGTCACTTTTAAACAACCTAACCAAATTCTAACAAAGTCAAGTCAGGTCCTCTGGGCGGATAAAAAAATAATAATAATAAAAATAAAAAATATAT
>NC_056513.1:4335347-4337241 GCF_014905685.2 Nematolebias whitei | reverse complement strand
AAGATTTGCGGGAGTTTTAGCATAATTATTTATTTTCCATACCATAACCTCACCACAATGGATGAAACCAAAACAAAAAATAAGTATTTGACATAAAAGGCGACTAAACATGTTTTTGGTTTGTGGGAGGGACCTGGAGTACCCAGAAAAAAACAAAAAAAACACAACACAAAGAGAACATGCAAACTCCATCCAGAAGGGCCCCTGGCTGGGATTTTATCCGGCAACCTTTTTGCTGAGAGGCAACAGTTCTACCAACTGTGCCACCGTGCCTTCCCATATCTATCCCACTAACCCAATTATATATACTATTTATTAAAAACTTTAAGTAGGAACTAGTTGGCTGGTATGACATCTTACTTATGCTATGATGCAACTGTACAGCCAAAATAATTCAGTTGCTGTCAAAGCTGCAGATTTTCATATGTTTTTTTTTTTTTTTTTTTTGCTTGAGAGAAGAGGAGCATGCTCTATTCACACAAGGAGAGCTGTTGGTCAGGATTCTTCTTGCTGTGCTGCACTGTATTAAATAAATGTTGAATCAAGTGTTTACTAATGTAGGTAAACATGGATGTTTAACAACCTGTTAAAATACACCAGAATGCAGGAAATTGCATTTACTAAAATATTCTGAGAGATGGCTCGCAGAACCCCCCCCCCTCCCCACACCCACTCAGAACTCCCACTAGTGTGCCTCCCCCACATTGCAAATGCTTCTGACGCCAATGCCTTAGCCTATCACACTTCTTCCCACATGATGGACGAGACTTGTTTTATTTTTTGTCTCTTGACATGCATGAGTAAAGTACTACCTGGGTGTCACACAGGGGGGTTACTATTGAGTGACACTCAGGTTTCTGTTTGTTCCCCCGTTTTTACAGCCTAAAACACTTGATTCATGAACACATTTTCAGACTGTACTTTGTTTTATTAGTCAAATATGCCACGTTTGATACAGCGAAAGTTGAGAAGACATGATTGTTCTCTTCCCAAGGTGACTGCTAAGTACACAAGACCAGAACAAATGTTCAAACGAGTAGAACTGTTTCACTGAACAAAGGCACACATTGATCTCCCATTGGCATTTGTTAACATTTCAGTAGTCGTCAGGAATGAAAGTATAATTTTTCTCCTTTTCTATCAAACTTTTCCATCAAAGTCCCATGACAGCACCTCAGGAGTGAAATAAAAAGCTCTAACTAATAGCGTGGAAGCCCAGGAGGAATTATACGTTTGTGTGCAACAACTGTATCTCTGGATGGCACAGTATTATTACAAAGGGAAACAAGAAAACGGCACCGTGCCTCTGTCTTTGTAACACAAGAGAGTACCTTTTATTTTAACACAGCTGAAGATATATTTTAACGTGAATCATACGTCATTATATAATGCACTTTTAAAATAAATTAAATTTGGCATACATATTTCCCTAAAATATCAAACTGGGCTAGAATAAGCACATCATGAGAAGAAAATTTGGTGACTGAGATTAAATAATAATAAGAGTAATAATAATGACACATTCTTAGTCAAAACATGTAACATTTTGAGCCTTTATAGAAAAACATTTTAATTCCGTGTTTTTGCTGGTTTTTATGTTTTTATGTTTTCTATATGGATCTTATATTGTGTCTGAAATAAAGTAAATGATGATGATGATGAATCATTATTAGTAGTATTAGTATCATTAGGTGACAATGTCATAATTAACTAGCCTTGAATTTGCTTATATGTGTATTTTTGAGTTTAAGGCAACCCTGTTTCCGGTTGATATGACTAAAAAACAAAGAACAAATTAATCATACCTCTGCTTTGATTGATATACAGTATCTAGACAATGTCCTTAGCTTGTCATTTCTATCTAGTAGGGATACATAAATCACTTTAAAACACT
>NC_056513.1:4333777-4335247 GCF_014905685.2 Nematolebias whitei | reverse complement strand
CTGCTTCACATTTTGACATAGCAGTTTTTAATGCAAACATAGAAAAATAACATGCAAACATATCCTGCACTGTAGTAAATAAATAATTATTTAAACATGTTTAGACAACAATAAACAATAAATTGTGGTTCTGTACAAATATGTTGAAATGTCACATTCTAATTATCTTGCTTGCCAGTAGTGCCTGGTTATTGCTCAGCCACAAAAATTAGGCTAACTTTTTAGACCTGAATTGTGTATATTGCCATGTCCGCTGTTCCACTTTTCTTCTTGCCATGTCAGAATCTGAGATGGTCATAACATCGCCACCTGACTCCACCCTCATTTGCTCCACTCTGGGCCCTTGAGCAAGGCCATGAACTGCTCAGCTGCTCCATGGGTACCTTAGATGGCAGCCCACAGCTTCATGTATGTGTGCTCACATGTGCAATGGGAAAAAAAAAAATGCAGATAATTACTCCCCCCGTTGGGGATTAATAGAGTACAATTAAATGAGACAGACAGACAGACAGACACAGACAGACAGACAGATAGATATACAGATAGATAGATATAGATAGATACTATAATTCCTCAAATGACTGGGGTGGCTGAAGATCTGTTTGCCAAGGCCACCATTGGCCACCCCCTACCTCTGTCATTGCACATGGCCGTGAAACTGCTCCCTCCACTTGCAAGGTCCCGTTACTCTGCACTGCTTCAATGTTCAGAGAAGCACTCATCTCGAAAACTAGAAACAGTTTTTGTTCATATTCCTCAGTGATGGGGAACATCAGAGAACCGCTTGTTTTAATTGAAAGACAACCTTTATGACACAAAGCTACAGCAGCTGATCTGTATTAAACTCAGAAACGTTTAATCAAAAGTGAATACATTTCCAGCAATGTCACAACCCTTTTATTATTACCTGGACACGTTGAAAAGATAAAATAAAGCATTCTTACTTTCTTGTAACTTTTTTTCTGTTCAAAGTTCAGAATCAGTGTGTTAGCCAAACTGTTACCTAATCTTGAAATAAAACATCAGCCGAACCTTTGAAGAAATGGCCCTGTCAGAACTGATATAACCCAAAGCCTAAAATATTTGCCTTCCAGTTGATCAAAGTCTTTGTGTGGACTCACACAACACACTGGATCGGTGAAGCTGCTTCACTGGTGATTTGCTAGTGAGAATGCAAAGTTGTTCTATTTTCACTTTAAAGTAAGATGTGTTGATTTGACATTTATATTGTCTAACATTTTATAAACTGTATATTTTCTAGTGCAGGGACATGTTTGAAACCAACATAAAAAAAAATAAAATAAATAAATAAAGACTGCCCACTTTATGTTTATATATATATATATATATATATATATATATATATCGTCACCTTCTTAAAATAATTGCCCAAGTCATTTTTTGCAATTTTTCAGGAAACACAAAAAAACTGAACCATTTGTTGAATAAATGATATTTACGAACAATTTT
>NC_056513.1:4332647-4333677 GCF_014905685.2 Nematolebias whitei | reverse complement strand
CTTTTTGAATAGGGGGACCACCACCCCGGTCTGCCAATCCAGGGGAACTTCCCCCGATGTCCACGCAATATTGCAGAGTCGCGTAAGCCAACACAACCCTATAACATCCAGAGCCTTAAGGAACTCCGGGTGAATCTCATCCACCCCTGGGGCCCTGCCACCGAGGAGCTTTTTAACCACTTCGGTGACCTCAGCACCAGAGATTGGAGGGCCCAACCCAGAGTCCCCAGGCTCTGCTTCCTCAGGGGAAGACGTGTCGGTGGGATTGAGGAGGTCTTCAAAGTACTCTGCCCACCGACCCATGACATCCCGAGTTGAGGTCAGCACCACACCACCCCTACTATAAACAGTGTTGGTGGTGTATCACTTTCCCCCCATGAGACATCAGATGGTGGACCAGAATCGCCTCGAAGTCATGCAGAAGTCATTCTCCATGGCCTCTCCGAACTCCTCCCATGCCCGAGTTTTTGCGTCAACGACCACCCGAGCCGCATGTCGCTTGGACTGCCGGTACCCATCAGCTGCTTCCGGGGTCCCACAGGCCAAAAAGGCCCGATAGGACTCCTTCTTCAGCCTGACAGCATCCCTCACCAACGGTGTCCACCACCGGGTTTGAGGGTTGTTGCCACGACAGGAACTGACAACCTTGCGACCGCTGCTCCGGTAAGCCACCTCGACAATAGAGGCACAGAACATGGCCCACTCGGACTCAAAGTCCCTCACCTCCCCCGGAACATGTTCAAAGTTATCCCGGAGGTGGGAATTAAAGCTCCGTCTCACAGGAGACTCTGCCAGACGTTCCCAGCAAACCCTCACAATGCGTTTGGGTCTGCCAGGTCTGACCGGCATCCTCTCCCACCATCGGAGCCAACTCACCACCAGGTAGTGATCAGTTGACAGCTCCGCCCCTCTCTTCACTCGAGTGTCCAAGACTTGTGGCCGCAGATCAGATGAGACAACGACAAAGTCGATAATCGAACTGCGGCCTAGGGTGTCCTGGTGCCAAGAGCACATATGGACACCCTTATTG
>NC_056513.1:4331408-4332547 GCF_014905685.2 Nematolebias whitei | reverse complement strand
GGAACACTGGACCAGCTCTACACTCTCAGCAGGGTCCTGGAGGGTGTGTGGGAGTTTGCCCAACCACTCTACATGTGCCTTTGTGGACTTGGAGAAGGCGTTCGACTGCGTCCCTCGGGGAACCCTGTGGGGTGTCTCTGGGAGTATGGGGTACCAGGCCCTTTGATACGGGCTGTTAGGTCCCTGTATGACTGGTGTAAGAGCCTGGTCCGCATTGCCGGCAGTAAGTTGGGCTAGTTCCCGGTGAGAGTTGGACTCCATCAAGGTTGCCCTTTGTCACCGATTCTGTTCATAACTTTTATGGACATAATTTCTAGACGCAGCCAAGGTGTTGAGGGGATACGTTTGGGTGGCCTTAGAATTGCGTATCTGCTTTTTGCAGATGATGTGGTCCTGTTGGCTTCATCAGATCGTGATATACAGCTTTCGCTGGAGTGGTTCGTAGCCGAGTGCGACACAGCCGGAATGAAGATCAGTTCCTCCAAATTCGAGGCCATGGTCTTGAGCTGGGAAAGGGTAGAGTGCCCTCTCCAGGTCAGGGAGGAGGTCCTGCCCCAAGTGGAGGAGTTCAAGTATCTTGGGGTCTTATTCATGAATGAGGAAAAAATGGAGTATGCAGCGAAGCAGGCACTGTACAGGTCTGTTGTGGTGAAGAGAGAGCTGAGTCAAAAGGTGAAGCTCTCAATTTACCGATCGATGTTCCTACCCTCATCTATGGTCATGAGCTTTGGGTTGTGACTGAATGAACAAGATCTCGGATACAAGCGGCCAAAATGAGTTTTCTCCGCAGGGTGTCTGGACTCTCCCTTAGAGATAGGGTGAGAAGCTCTATCATCCGGGAGGGACTCGCTGCTTTTCCACGTCGAGAGGAACCAGTTGAGGTGGCTCGGACATCTGGTTAGGATGCCTCCTGGACGCCTCCCTGGTGAGGTGTTCCGGACATGTCCCACTGGGAGGAGACCCAGAGGAAGACCCAGAACACGCTGGAGGTACTTTGTTTCTCGGCTGGCCTGGGAATGCCTAGGGATTCCTCTGGAGGAGCTGGCCCAAGTGGCTGGGGAGAGGGAAGTCTGGGCCTCCCTACTTAAGCTACTACCCCCGCGACCTGACCCTGGATAAGCTGAAGAAAATGGATGGAT
>NC_056513.1:4329753-4331308 GCF_014905685.2 Nematolebias whitei | reverse complement strand
GGCCTAGGGTGTCCTGGTGCCAAGAGCACATATGGACACCCTTATTGCTTGAACATGGTGTTCTTTATGGACAATCCATGACAAGCACAGAAGTCCAACAACAGAACACCACTCGGGTTCAGATCAGGGGGTGTTCCTCCCAACCACACCCCTCCAGGTCTCACTGTCATTGCCCACGTGAGCATTGAAGTCCCCCAGTAGAACAAGGGAGTCCTCAAGAGGTGCACTTTCCAGTACCTCCTCCAACGACTCCAAAAAGGGTGGATAATCTGAACTGCCGTTTGGTGCATAAGCACAAACGACAGTCAGAACCTGTCCCCCCACATGTAGGCAGAAGGAGGCCACTCTCTCATTCACCGTGGTGAACCCCAACATACAGGCACCAAGATGGGGGGCAATAAGTATGCCCACTCCTGCTCGGCACCTCTCACCAGGGGCAACTCCAGAGTGGAAGAGTGTCCAACCCATCTCAAGGAAACTGGTTCCAGAGCCAGAGCCATGCGTAGAGGTGAGTCTGACTATTTCTTGCCGGAACCTCTCTACCTCACACACCAGCTCAGGCTCCTTCCCCACCAGTGAGGTGACATTCCATGTCTCAAAAGCCAGCTTCTACAATAATAAGTCAGACATGTAATACTTTGTAATTTAATTCAAAAAAAAAAAAAAAAAAACTACCAACAAAGACTACCAACAGGACTTTAATAAACGTCTCAAAGATGCCAACAAAGAGACGTGAAAATTGGAATTATTGTACAAACTTAGAAGTTTCTCTGTAGTATTTTCTACCATCTGGACACAATCAAGAGCTGCTTAGTTTAGGGAAGTAAAAAGTGTGGCAATTTAAACAAGAGCACATACAAACTTGGATGAACATGACATGGTCTTGGTTTGAAAGAAGCTTTCTTAGTTTTGAAGTGTTTCTCAAGTGGAAATAAAAGAATTTCAGACCAGCAGTCAGGAATGATACAAGCGTTCAGTTTTTCAGACAAACTGGACAGCGCAGGCTATGTGAAAAATGTAATCCTTGATTTGATTGACTGAGACTTTTAAATAAATTGTTTCAGATTTTGCTTTGACAGCAATTATGAACCTTTAAAAAAAATAATAATAATAATCCTTTCAGATCTTTAGATTTTACATGAAAACTTCAACCATATAATTGTTTAAATTTAACTTGTTATACATGGGCCTGATTGAAGTTTCATCCCTTTTTATGTAGCTGCATGGATGTTAAGTAATTTAGTAATTTAGTTCTAATTTAATGATAGGAGTAAGTGTGTGTGTGTGTGTGTGTGTGGGGGGGGGGTCTGTTTATTGTCTCTCAAGTTGGCCTAAAGGTGAACTAGCCACCTGTTCCAGGTGTTTGTGACCTCTACCTGGCTGATTGTTTATGGCAGACATCAGCTCCGTACCGAAAACTGTTAAATCATAATCAACAATTTACATTATTTAGCTACTATTGATAAATAGACTATAACTTGTCAATACTGTTTTTTTTTGTTTGTTTTAACCATTAGCAGATAAACATTGTGTTGTTTGTATTAATCCCCCCCCC
>NC_056513.1:4328582-4329653 GCF_014905685.2 Nematolebias whitei | reverse complement strand
CTTTTTCAAAAGCTTTGAACACCGCGGCTTATACAATGCTGTGGCTAATTTACAGATTTTTTGTTTTTGTTTGTTTTGTTTTTTGACGTGCTAACGAGTTTCATGCCACCAGAGTTTTTAGCCTCGTTACACCTGGATGCTCGCATACCTGCCCAGTACACATCTCTTTTTGGTGGGTGAGTCCTTGTTACGACTGCTGTCGTAAATTGAATGTGTGTGAGTGTGCAAAGCCCTAATTGTGCCAATTAGTGTCCAGGTGTGCGGCTGGAGGAAGACACTGCTGAATGGAGCTGTGATTGGCTGCCTTCCTGGAGGTGCTTCAGAAGAGGAGCTGAGTTGGAGATGACATTGGGTTTTCCATCTACTCTGCGTGTCCCAACCAGCCACAGCTGGCCTGCTGTTCTCCATTAGATACATTAGTATAGTTTTGTAAGGAGTTCTTGTAGGGGTGAGCTGCTATTTTAGTTAAGAGCTTTTTCTCCTGTTTTGTTTAGTTTAGGTCAGATAAGAGACCTGTATTCTGGTTAATTTTGATTTGTTAGGTAAGTGATTAAAAATAGGAATACAATAGTTGGTTTTGTTTATTATTTTTTTCTGAGGCTCACCCTGAAGTCTGGTAAGATGCCTATGTGCATATATCATCATTCATTCACCTTGTAAATAAACACTGTTAACCTTTTCATCTGACTCCATGGCTGCTTGAGGTGTGCAGAGGGCGGAAACGCCCACCTTTAATTACAACCTGGCGCAAAGAGCCTTTGTGCCAGTTGTAACAGTCCTCATGACTCAGTGAGACTACCTGTATAAATAAAGGTAAAACAATAAAATAAATAACCTCGCTAATGGAATTACGGAGCAGGTCACAGTGAACCAATGAAACTTGGTTTCACTGGTTCAATGTGGAGGTGGGGGGGGGGCTCCTCCCCCTCCCTGTGGGAGTTTCCTCATGGTAGTTTCCCCCCTTGTTGTACACAATGAAGTATTTGCAGCCACTGGAAATAAGTGAATCATAAATCAAACCACAAATTTGCTTTGAGACGAAAGTGACGTTGAGAGCGACAACAAAAGAGA
>NC_056513.1:4327340-4328482 GCF_014905685.2 Nematolebias whitei | reverse complement strand
AATTTGCTTTGAGACGAAAGTGACGTTGAGAGCGACAACAAAAGAGACTGAGGACGTGATGAAGTTTTTACATGAGGCTGTTCAATTCTGACACTGAAGAAGACGACTTCAGTTGTTTTAGTGCATAGGAAGAAGATTAAGATAAAGATCAATGACTTCCTGGTAGTCTACTGGATTCACTTATTTATTTTAACCAGCCGTGTTACATGCGCTGTTCAGAAAATAAAACAATAATGTACTTTACGTATTTGGGCATGTTACCGGTACATATTTTATTAAAAGTTTAAAAAAATAAAAATAAATTATGTGCAAATATTGTATGTTGCAACGTGGACACTCACGGCTTATACACAAGTGTTGCTTATATACAGTATGTAGAAAATAGTTTTTCTTTTTAAATTTAGTGGGCGCTGCTTACATTCAGATGCACTAAATAGTCCAGAAATTATGGTATTACTGTAAAAATGTTAAAATACAAAATAAGAATAACTTTTTTCCCAGTCCAAGTTACAAATAAGATACTATGAATAAACCTCAAATGCCTAAGCCTTTAGTATGTAGGAAGACATAAGTGTCCCTTATGTTTATTTTATTTTTATTTTTTTATTATCTAACTCTCTCACTCTACAATCATTGTCATTTTTTCTAGTCTGAATGCAATAAAAAAAAAAAAAAGAACTATTGATGAAATAAGTGCTCGACCTCCATGCTTCTCATGTTGAAAATAATTTACAATGCTGTAAACAACCAACTGCCCCCCAGGTGGAAAACGCAAAAACAGCTGAATGGCTGCAGGATGACGTTTCAAAGGAAGAAAAATTGTGGGCACTTTGCAACATTTGCACAGAATGTGTGCAGGTCATCTGGGCAGTCAGTCTGCGTCATTGGCCAAAAGGTTGCTACAATATACAGTAAACAAAAAATAAACAGGATTGAGATTGTTTTGCTCACTGTGATGGGGTTTGCTTTGGCCTGATGAGGTGGTTGCTGAATAAGGTCATAGGATGCGAGTTTATATGTATAAATGTATACTTTGAGTCATCCTGACTGATGGGACAGTCAGCAATAAGAAGGCAAAGGATAGCCGGTACTGGCGTGCAATGTTATGCACGTGTCAATCTGATAAGGTGGCAGTGGTGAAA
>NC_056513.1:4302850-4327240 GCF_014905685.2 Nematolebias whitei | reverse complement strand
ACCACTTGACCTGTGTGTGTGTGTGCGCCTGTGTGTGTGTGTGTGTGTGCCTGTGTATGTGCAACACTTGTCAACATGTATTACAGGTTTATGTCTTCCTGCACCTGTTTGTGTATGTTTTTTTTTTTTTCCTAGTATGATTGTAAAAACTTCTGATACTGGATTGTGATAGCCTCCCATCCTGTACATCAAATATTCTGCTAGAAAAAAATACACAGTAGGCCAAAACAACTCAAATGGTGACGTTGCAGCACACAACAAGGCCAAGAATATGTAAACAATAAAAAAGTAACAATCAAAAAAAGCAACTTAATTGCTGGCTGGCTTAAAATTTAGCTTTTTAGGCTCCTTCACATTAACCAAAGCAAACTTTAATGTTGTAGCACTTGGTATTGTTCAACTGAAAGACATCATGAAGTGTATAAAAAGAATCAAACTGACAAAAAATAAATAAATCATGACTACACAGTTTTTAGGAAAAAAGTATATTGTGTGTATATATATATATATAGATAGTTATATATATATAGATAGATTTATATTCATTTATACGCTTTTAAAATAGCACAGTAAACACTTTGCACACATGATAAAAACCACAGATTGTGTCTGAT
Source organism: Nematolebias whitei (assembly GCF_014905685.2). Taxonomy (NCBI): domain Eukaryota; kingdom Metazoa; phylum Chordata; class Actinopteri; order Cyprinodontiformes; family Rivulidae; genus Nematolebias; species Nematolebias whitei. The sequence goes on along the minus strand of NC_056513.1, from coordinate 4,326,626 downwards.
TGTTTTTGTGTCGGCCGATGGCGTCAACAGAGCCAAATATCACGAACGGGTTATTCACTTTCAGTGCAGTCAGCTCAGGAAGGACCTTAAAAATACAAATAAGTGCTTTGAAAAACGTGATCCAATGTGAACATTAATTTCTGATGTTTTATTTATAAAACCAACACGAGATCCTTCTGCACAGTGGTTTGTCCAGATCTCCTTCCTGAAGTGGCTTTGCTCGAAAGAGGAGGGAACCAAAGGAATTCCTGTCTGTAACGGTGAGTTTGGATATTTGTCGTCTGCACACGTTTATCACACAAAAAGAACAACGGAAACAAAAAAAAAAAAAAAAAAAAGAGAAGTTATATAAAGACAGTCAAGTAAAAAAAACAAAAAAAACATAATAGATTTTATATTACTGCACGCCATCGCTTGTCCTTGTCTCCTTACACTTGTATTATTCATGTACAACACCTGCTCTCTGTTTCTATCTCCTTCTTTCGTTATCCGTCCGCTTCTCGGTAACGGAGTCTCCAACTATCAGTCTCTTTTTTTTATTTCCATCCAACGGTGTCTGTACAGCTGGCTTAGTGGTGATCATAGAAATAGCTAAAGGGTTCCGTAGACATTGGTTGAAGTCTGTACAGAAACAATAGGTCTTTTTTTGTTTGTTTTTCTTGATGTAAACAGGCACACACATTTTTCTAGAGGCTAACCCCTCAGTCAGAATAAAAACACCTCTCAGAAGGTTTATTTGTCCCACTTGCTTTGATTTTTCAGTTCCCTTTTTTTGTCTGTAAAATGATACCGTTTTAATCTTCCCATGGTCAAGAGCTTTGGCCCCGGTCTCAGTCCTGCTGAGAGAAATTAAGCCTTGGATTGCTCCTCGGGTATCCAGAGGTTTACAGCTACTCAGTAATTATTTCTCCTTTCCTCCCTCAGCAGCCACTGCCAAGGCTTCGTTACAGTTCGCCACCCGAGATAATGAAGTTTAACCAAGGTTGCTGTTGTCCATGTTGCCTCTCTTTAGTGTTCCTATGCTGTCTCTAGAATCAGTGATGGTGGTCTACTACAGAAATTCACGCCGTCTCCGACAGGTCCACGTGGAACGAGCTAGCAAATCCTTTTGCGGGCTGAAAAGAAAGAGAACACGCTTGTTAAAACAAATGACATGTTTTCTCATGAGGCATTTTAGAGACACAGTCAGATCAGAATGTCATTTCCTGCCGGATGTGTGCCACTAAGGACTGCGTGAAGTTATTTAAATACGTTAAACACTGACGGTGACAGGATATGTGATATAATAAAACAATATGTGGGAATGGGGTTAAAAATTTACCCTTCATTGAGAATAAATCATCACCATTAGGTGGCTGCTTAATGCAAGGGTAGAAAATACAAAGTGTTCTAATTGCTTCATTAATTATCTATAAATGGGTCATTAAACATTTACAAATGTTTTTACAAGGAACTGCAATGGTCACGGTATTGCCACTGCAGCATATATATATATATATATATATATATATATATATATATATATATATAAAAAATAAAATAAAAAAACATAAACGGTGTCTATAATTAACAGAATGTTAGTTTAGGAGTCTTTTCATTTATTTTATGAAATGATGAGCAGCAAGATTCCCAGCTTAGTTTCACTGGATTCATTCTTCTTTGAAAAGCCCTAAACCTGAACTAAAATATACGTAAAGAAATGTCCATTGTACTATTGTTTTGGATTTTAGACTGAGTGTGTTCTCCAAACCCTGCGAGGCAGTCTAGATGAGCACCCACACGAGAAGACAAAATTGGAGCAAAACAGGCTCCAGAACCTAAAGGCTAAATACCAATTATTTTCACACAGACCTGACATGACAAACAAGAAAAAAAAAAAAAAAAAGTATATATTTTTGTGCTCATAGTTTACCTGAGAGACAGCCCACAGCCAGCATGCACAATCATGGACGATGGTGGTTAACATGGTGGTGAGATGACTGGAAATGACTTCTCTACTGAATATCAGATCCATCCTGGACTCTTAGAGCTCATGGAATATTCATGTAATGTGGAAGCTTTGAAAATAACTGAATGCAGCCAGGAATGCCCTGACCTTTCCACGTTCAGTGTATAGGCATTCACACTATTGTGATCCGCTTTATATTTATTATTATGGGTTTCTTTAAAGTATTCTATGTGATTTTTGACATCTTTCTCGTTCTGCAATTTTGTGATATTTCAACAAATCCTAAATAAAAATGTTCAGTTCTTTCAGGCCAATCCTGGTATGACTTTTGGTATTGGTGCAACTTTAGCACTTAGAGATATTTAGCCTTTTCAATCATTTTATTATTTTTTTTCCTTAGAAAATGAATTGAGCTCATTTTACATTCTTCAAATCTTCAGATCCATTTATAAACTTTTACTGCTCCTTTCACGTTTTGTTCCGGTTCAGCTTCTTTCAGTTTCTTTGTGTAAATTTAAACTTTTTTTTCAGCTACTTGCAGCTAGTTTTAGCTGTTTTGTGCTCCTTTCAGATTATTTCTGCTAACTACAACATCATTGTGCTTCTTCTAAGTACTTTCTGCTAATTGCAGCTTCATATGTTCCTTTCAGCTTATGTCTTCAAGTTTCAACTGTTCTGTTATTTCATCTACTATTTAGCTGTTCATTCAAATTTTAGCCTTTTAAGCTAATTTCACTTATCTCTCTCTCTCTCATCCTTCTGGTAAGTTCAGCTTCTGCTTTTTTTAGCTACTTTTCAGCTGTTTTTTTTTTTTTTTTTTTTTTTTTTTTTTTGGGGGGGGGGTGCTAATTTCTGGTTTTGTTTTAGATCATTTCTATTTTTTTGTGCTAATTTGTGCTTCTTTCAGCCTAATTGAGCAAACGTTTTTTTGTTTTTATTTTTTTAGCTGTCTTCTGATAATTTAAGCTTGCTTTACACTTTCAGCTGCCTTTTTAGATAATTTCTGCTGTTTTCAGAAAAAAAAAATGCAAGTTGTTTGTGGCAATTGCAACTTTCATCCTAAATTAATTAATTCTACTAACTTCAGCTTACTATGATCCTTTCAGCTTATTTCTGCTAGTTTCAGTTATTTCATCTACAATTTAACTACAATATATTATGCTATTTTAGCTTTTTTCATCTAGTTCTACATTTGGCTTAGTTTATTTCTGCTCTTTCCACATGCTTCTGTTAGTTTAAGCTTCTTTCTGCCTTTTCAGCTATTGTTTTTGCTAATTTCAGCCTTTTTTTTAAGCTAATTTCATAATGTCTGTGCTCATTTCATCTTATTTAAGCCCAATTCAGCAAACATGTTATTTTTGCTTTCTGTTGCTAATTGTGGCTTGTTCTTCCATTTTAGCTACATTTCAGCATGTTTTTTTATCTAATTTCAGCTGTTTTTCAGCAAGTTTTTCAGCAATAGGCATTTACACTGCATTTTCACAGGAAATGCAATTTCTTTAGTATTTGTTTTTAATCAAGTGGAAAAAAAATCCTATTTTTTTATATCTATATATTAAATTATTCTAGTAAATGTGAGTAAATAACCAACTAAAGAATCTTGAATTCATGGTTGAAAGGCAGCCTCAACATTCTGCTGCATGTCAGGTATTGATCAACATGCAAGGATAGACACTTGGGTTCCTTTTTAAAGCAAAATGGACTTCAATCCTTGTGATGAAACTGAGGCGTGGGTTGTCTGCCTCACCTTTAGAGCTATTCAGTAGGGAAGTCATCATGCTTGAAAAGAGATGTTGAGGAATGGAAAATAAAATGCCTTCTCCACCATGACATAATCTGTCTTTTGCTCTTCTCTGTGTTCCAAAAAAAATGTTTTATGAAGTGTAAAACTGCTAGAATGTGAAACTGTTCTCTGCAACCCTGGACCTGTTCTTGTATTGATGGCCTTTACAAGTATGAGCATCAGATAAGAAGGATTTTACATTTGGGGGGGGTGGGGTTAGAAAACAGGGAAAACAAACAAAAAATTGGGGCCACAACAAACTAACATTATTCCAATTCATATTTGTTTATTTTGTAATAAGTCACATGATTACAAGCAGCATTTAAGGTTATTGTAGGGTTGAATGCAAAGGAAAAAATAAAATAAAAAATAAGGAAGATTTGGAGAAAGGAGGCAGGAAATTGTTCATTGTACATTTGAAAAAAAGTACAAAAATAAAATAAAATGAAATACAACAAAATATAAGGTCGTATTTTGAACTGATTGAAAGTAGAAAAAGAAAGGCTGGTTAACAGCAGAAAATGTCCAGATCAGAATTAAGATTCATCGTATCCTTCTTTAGTATCTGTATGGGACCATACCAAAGTCATAGGGTCCCATTGAAGTTTCATACTGATACTCACAGAGAAAGGTTGGTTTGTACGGCAGAGTCCCCCTATCATACTCTTTCCTCTCTAGCGTGCTGGAGCTGTACTGCTGCTGTTGCGGATGGAGGTGATTTTGAAGGCTGTGGTGTGACTGTGATCTTTGGCCGTCCTTGCCAAAAGTGGAGAATGACCTATCGTTGGACGAGGCGGTAGACGAGGTCAAGGTGAGTTGGTCGGAGAGGTTGACGGAGGAGGGTACCTCAGTATCGGGCAGTGTGGCGTCCATGCCGGGAACGTGCAGATTGCTGCGGTAGTCCGGCCCCTGGCGCCCGTCTGATGGCACGAAGGACGGCATCCAGCAGCGGTCGGAGTGACCCAGGGCCTTGCACTCCTCCGTGCAGTTGGAGAACAGGTCAGCGCCTGCAGAGCAAATACAAATGACAAACGGAATGTGGGAGTAAGATTGGAGGAAATGTGATCAGATGAATATGATGATAAGAATAATAATTAAAGTAAGAGATCATAAGAATGAAATGAGGATGGACATTTGGAGTGGAAACAAACGGACGGTGGAAGAGAAGATGGAAAGAAACCACAAGAGGAACCACAAGTCAGTAATCACTTCCCAATGTCACCGGCAGGAGAAAGGCAGAGAAAGCCATTCATCAACAAGACAAAAGACGGAACTGACGAAGAGAATTGTTTGTTTTTCTCCTCACCCCATTCATTTAGAAAGAAATATGCAATCAAAGGGATGGGGGTTACAGAAGCTCTTGAACATCCCCCACCTGCTCACATCAACATCCTCAGTCACATTTGATTTGGAAATGCAAAAAGACAAAATGCAAATTTATATCCTTTTTTTTTCTATTCACTTGTTGCACAATCCCACACTAATGTCAATCATGCATATACAAATTGAAGAATTGTGTAACTGACATATAACAGCTGCCAAAAATAAAATATTAGCATAAAAATTAAAAAAGCTAAATCTGAAATAATATAACAAAACACCACACATGTACTTACACAATTATGCATAAGAGACCAGAATTGTTGGTTAAACACACCAGGTACTGAAAGCAAAGGTCCACATAATGTTACCACTCACATGTATGTAATATTGGATCTCCTGATGCATGCTCAATAATATTGGATATTAATAATAGTAAGATTGGATCATTTTCTTCAATAAATACTGTAAATTACCTAGCATGTTATTTTTTGTCTCATTTGTTTAACTGGGTTTACTTTACTTTTAGGACGTGTGAAAATCTGATGTTTTAAGTCATATTTATGTAGAAATATAGAAAAAATATAAAGTGTTCACATTCAAGCACCACAGTAAATGGTAAATGGACTGCACTTATATAGTACTTTTCTATCTTATCAAAATACGCAAAGCTGTTTACAACACAACGTGTGTCCTTATTTACCCATTCACACAGCACTCTACTGGATCTGTACAAAGCTAATCTGAATCTGCAGAGATTAATCAGTGCTTGTTATCACTCAAATACCAATGGGACACACATCGGAGGCAGTGAAGGGTTCAGTGTCTTGGACACTTTGGCATTTGACTGCAGGTGGAATTGAATCCCCAGCTCTTGCATTGGAGGATGACTGCTGTAACCACTCAGCCACAGCTGCCCACAATATATCATGATCTTAGATTAATCCGATAGTAGACTATTAAACAAGTGTAAACATTAGACCAAGTATCACATGTATACTACTCAATTTAGATAAAGTGTATTCAAGTTGTTTAATTATTTATTTATTTTTGGTTTGTATATTTTTACAGGTTGCCCTTTAGATTTAGATGTGACAATTATTGAAATTGCAATTAGTTTCCCTAGCAATTTAGAAAATAGGCTAAAATGTTGACATGGAGTTGGATATAAAAGCATTTTTTTCTGCAATAGTTGAACAATAAACATAAGTTTGTTACATGCTATACGTTTATAACAAGAACTGATCAATACAAACACATCAGCAGTTTTAAGGATAACAAACTACAAAATTATAGCAATATAATGATAAATTATATTTGCCATTTTGCTCTTAATACCATTTATTATTATTTTTATGGTGCTATCTGGATGTAAAGTGAAGAAAGGAGTGCTTGGAAAAGTGACACCACTCACAAAGAAAGATGGTGCACCGCCTCTTCTTTCACTTCGGTTTGTTTGTGGTGTCAGACTGGATGCTGCTGCTCTACTGGTCTGTGGATTCCAGACATGTTCCTTCTGTCTGATGCCAATTTAACAAACATCAAACTAAAACGGTAGAGTTGGCCTATCAACACGCATCGAGAACAATATACACTTATTCACCAGCTATCAGGGAGCCAGGCATGCTTTAGAACTTGGTTTATTCTTTGAATTATTTACCCTAGACTTTTCTTTTCAAACTATATATATATATATATATATATATATATATATATATATATACCAAATACTGGTACACGCTGAAAGCATTGACTTAACTCGCTGTAACAACAGTTCTCCAGTGAACCTTTAAACCTTTTAAAGTCAACGCACTGTTCTGTCCCATCAACGTGTTGAAGCACCACCACTGTGACAGATTCTGCTCCTCTTTATTTGCGTGCATTGTGTGGATCTAATGTTGCTGCTAATTGAGGCCCCATGGGGAGCGAGCAACGCCACAAGACTTCACAGTGGACAGAGCGCCAGTGGAGACACAAGGCTCACAGACAGCCAGGACCGAACGGCTCAGGGAGTCGCAGATTTCACAGACCAGGACAGCAGGCGGGAGAAGCAGCAAGGCTCCAGGAACCATAAGGAAGGAGAGGGGAGACCCGAGCCACTACAGACGGAAAAAGAAATGTCCAGATCAAAACAGGGGGAGACCCAACCATCACAGATGGAGAGTGGAAAGAGGAGCAGGGGACGGCTTTGATTTAGAGGGAAGAAAGTTGAAAACTCTGACTAAACATTTGTTTTCGGTTTCTTTAACTTGCCATGAGGAGATTCTTTGAACACCCATCCAGCTGTGTCACTATTCTAAACTTGCTCTTTGCAAGTGAAGCTGCTGCCCATCACAGATACATAAATGCTGAAAAGCCAAGAGATGTGTAAAGGTTGAATTTGTATTGAAAGCAGGTCAGAAGTTCAACGAGACTTTTATAGCTTGTGTCAAAAAACGAGTTATGAAATGCATTCTAACTATTTTGCATTATTTGAGTAAAGTTTTAGAAAGACAGATAGACAGCGACATCCTTTCACCTCATCACACAGGGTTTGATTCAGCATTTTTTTAAAGACATCTAATGTCTGTTGGATTTGTTTACCCCTTTCTCCTCTGAAAGCCTTAAAGAAGAGGCACACTTCAGTGCTCGCTGCTGCCAGAGTGTTTTTTATTTATTTATTTATTTTTTTTTTATCACAACGTAGCACAGGAGAAATGTGGCTCAGTGATAAAAAAAAAAAACTGGTGATGAGGAGGAGAATCTACGGAGCAATCCCTAAAATTCAAAGATCAGTTCAGCTAAACTGTACAGGGACGCTGACGCAGTTTTTGAATGGCATTTTCTCTCTGAATCACCATCAGGATTGACAAATATTTAGAGCATCTGTAAAGGTTGGGCGCACATAAATCACATACCCAATCCCTGTCACTGGTAATGCCCATCTCGCATTTAGCCTTTAGCTTTTTTATGAACTCCTTGCAAATTAACGGCTCCCTCTGACACAAAGGACACTGACCTCAGCTCCTCCAATCATTTCTGAGCTGCTGCGGCTAAAGATTTGAGGAACTCTGAATATTTAACTCTAAGAGTAAATTAGTAGAATAACCGAAGCAGAACTGTGCACAGGGAAGAGATCTGTAGATAAAAAGTTATTGCCAATGGATTAAGTTAGCTTAGTTTTATATATTGTTCCTGTATTATTAATCAGGTGCAGGGGCAGCTTGTACTTTCAGAATGATTTCTAAATATAGCCTGCACCAATCACTGTTTACTTTTATGTGGCTTCGAGAACGTTGTGTCAGAGCTCCACGTTTACTCAGTAAAACTTCAAAAAACAGCATCATCACACGTTTCCCAACTCATGCACACACCTCCACAAAAAAAAAAAAAAAAGCTTCTTAAATGTGAGAATATGTAAATATACGGAAGCAAACAGACAGTCAGGCGATCTCGCATGACACCATGTGACTCTTGATCTCCATGATGCACCTTTTCTTCTTCAGGCACGAAGCCAAACAACAACCGAAACAGTGACTGGCAATGACAGGCCCTGCCAGCAGCCGTCGCATCGTGACCTCAACAGGCAGGAAAAACATATTCCTGCTCTATTTCCACACAAACACCCAGAAGAGGAAATGCAAATGATTCGGCACAATCTAAACACGATCTACGTGCTAATAAGCAATCAGCACTTCAGTTCTTTTCGCTTTACTTGCTTTTTTTCCCATTACATCTCTGAATGTTTCTGAAATCCCATGTTGGTGTGATTTGACTAATTGTGCTGTCTGAGATACACCCAACCTCTGGGAGGAAAGAAACCAGAGGAAAACAGATTGTGGAAAAACACACGTCCCGTCTTTGTATTTATTTTTTTGTGTGTGTTCTGTTTGCACAGATTTGCAGTCGCTTCTTATACCTGAACTCATTTCTCTGATCCGTTCTCCATCTTCATTAGTCTCCCGGTGTCTTTTTTCTGTCTTTTATTTCACGTCACATTTAAGTCTCCTCACCTATTATTTATTTGTTGTTTTTAGTTGTGTGTTTTTTTTTTATTTTCCAGCCCACCAAAACGTCTTTCCCGTCCCCAGGTGGAGGGTGTCTTCCATCAATAACTCTGTTCTTCATCTTGTCATTCACTACTCCAGAGAGAATACTGACACAAAATGTCAATGTTTAGACGGCACCACGGGACGACAGGGGAGTAGCAGAGCTTCCTTACACAGGTTGACCGGTGAGCCTGAGATGAGTAAACCAGAAACCTCACAGGTGCAAAAAAAGAGCAAGATGGTTTCCAATATTCCCACTAATGACAGAGAGACAAACTGTTCGCAGCTATGAATTTCAGTTTCTGCAGCACAGCAAGTGAGCTGGAAAGGAGAGCCCAGAGGCCAACCAGTGTCTGCGTGATTTATACGCCCTCTTATACATTGTTAGAGCACATGCTTAGGATTGCCATTGACTATTGATATTTGGTTTGTATGCCTTTTAGTTTTTCTCTGGAAATGTAGCAAGCTAGTGTGCATTGATATAAGAGGGGATACACAGAAACCTGCATTACAATATGCAAGTAAACTTTAGATTTATTAAATGTGTGAAATGCTGTTCAAAGATCTGGACTTCTACCAGGGGCAACTCTAGAATCTGTCCTTTAGGGGTGCTCAGCCCCGAGTGCTGACAATGGCGCTTGGCTTGAAGAACACGGTGGTCATTGGTGTCAGAAGCATTTGTAATGTGGGGCGACACAATGGTGGATGTGGGTGGGGGGTTGAATAAACTTATGAATAAATTAAATGTAATTTCCTGCATTCTGGTGTATAGGTTGTTAAAAATCTATGTCTACCTATATAAGTAAACACTTGATTCAATACCTGTTTTAGAGAGCACGCCACAAAAAGAAGTAGCCTGACCAACAGCTCTCCTTGTGTGAATAGAGCACGCTCCACTTCTCTCATGCATCCTAACACACCTAACCCCCCCCCCCCACACACACACACACACAGCTCCTGCAGGTAAGGGGAGTTTCACTTTGGTTCAAACTGAGAACACCGATGGGTCCGTTGCTGACGAGACTACTGGATTGATTGACAGGTGGTGGTGAGGATCCTACTCGTGCAAAAATAAATAAATGAAAAATCATAGATTTCAGTGGCACGTTTAAGTGTCATAATTTATTCCATCTATTCATCATATTCACCCACTTCTTCCTTTTTGGATTGCGGGGCTCACTGGTGCCCATATCCAACAGTCACTGTGCGAGAGATGGGACACCCTGGACAGGTCTCCAGTCCATCACAGGGACACCCTGGACAGGTCTCCAGTCCATCACAGGGACACCCTGGATATCTGTTCAGTCCATCACAGGGACGCATACAGACAAACAACCATTCACTCTCTCACTCACTCCTAGGGACAATTTAAAGTTGCCAGTCAGCCTAACATGCATGTTTTTGGTCTATTGGAGGAAACCAGAGAACTTGCAGAAAACCCACGCATGCACAGATAAAACATGCAAACTCCACCCAGAAAGGCCCCCGGACGGAGATTTGAACCAGGGACCTGCTCGCTGAGAGGCAGCAGCTCTACCAACTGTGTCACCGTGCTGCCCATTTATTCCATATTTATTGCACATTTATTCAATATTTTGGTGAATTTAAGGTTTGAGAACTGTTTCCTTACAAAATCCTAATTATGGTTTCTTGATTTTTCAGGGGTGCCGAGTTAAAATGTAGGGGTGCTTGAGCACCCCCCCCAAAACAGGCTAAAATCACCATTTAGATCAATCACTCATTTAGAAAGTTTAAAACGTGTATATCAAAATAACAGTCGGAAACAACAAATATTTAAAAACAAATGAGAAACATGTAAAGCAAAATTAAGAATTTCAATGACATGTCACCTACCAAGATGAACTGTGTGGAATTCTAATTGTATATTTAATTAACTCTATTCTAAGTTATTTGTGCATTTCTTTTGTTTTTTTCTTATTTCATAAATACAAATTAAGTTTCAAAATTGAAATAACGTTACTTATTCTACTTCCACCTCCCTTCAAACGTCCATTCAAAGCTTTGAACCTGACACCGTCTTACATTAAACTCATTAACATGGTTTTGACATGCATGTGCATGGCTGTATATTACACGCTGAGCTCTCAGTTGTGTTGGAGTTCCAGGTCTGAGAACGGCAGGTGTATCAGAACCCTGTTTGCTAAAATTCATCTGACAGCTCAGTGACACAGGGAACTGCAGCACAGTGCACGCCACTAATTCATAATCAGCCATCTAATACACCGTTACCACGGTGATTTAATTGTCCCATTTGTCACGGCTGTTGTTCTCACCAAAACAAACGTCATGATAATGATCGTTTCCAGTCTCCCACCCGTCATGCTGCCTTCCACAGCTGATTGAACAGACCAAATGTGCCTCTTTTTTTCCTCCCTGATGAACGATTTATCCAAATTTATCGGACTCCTCTTTTTTTTTTTTTTTGTATTTGTTCATTTGTTTTGTTCACTCTTACCATCTTCATTTAACAGGATGGTGAGAGAAAATTATGTTTTATTTTGGAAAAAAAAATGAAGGTTGGAAACAGAAACAAGGTGGCACTCACTTCTAAATCTATACTGCTTTAGCTTTTGATGCACTGCTGCCTCACTTTAGACACCAACGTTAAGAAAAGCCATTTGCACCAATTTCCAAGGCACCCCAACCTCCCAGGCAGTGTCCTTTTGATTTAAAACAACATCAGGAGACTTATTTTCTAAAGTGTCAGCCGAGCGGCCGAGCGGGAAGCTACAGCAGGTGTAGTTGATGATATGCCAACTGGAAATGGTTTCCCCCTTGATTTGAAATATTCCAAGGTGCACCAAAAGGGAGAATGCGTTGCGTGTTCCCATGTGGAAACCTCGCCTCTAACCCTCCTTTGATAATTGCTATGCAAAGGATCTAAAAATGAATTACTGATCAGCCGAGTGTTACGGAGAACCGACGTGTGAGAGAGACAGAATGAAGGATGAGACTGACAGACACTACGAGTGTGTCAAACAAACACATGCACATCTGCATAAGTAATGCATGCATGCATTCATGTCAAATATACATGAGCATAGAAATGTGCACTAGCTTGCCTAAACAGATACTGGAGAAATACCTGAAAAAAAAAATGGTATAGGCTCGGTGCATGCTTTTGCAGCTTGTCTGTCTGCTGCATATGCACAACACTTTAACTTTAACACATTACTGCATAAAAGCATTGAATATAACTCATGTGAGAAACATTACCAGCACAATATATTAATAAATTATCCATCCATTATCTTTACCCTCTTCTTCCTTTTTGAGATACGGGGGTCACTGTTGCCCATGTCTAACTATTGTTGTGTGAGAAGCAGGGGGCACTCTCGAAAGGTTTCCAGTCCATCACAGGGACAGTTGGACAGGTCTCCAGTCCACCACAGGGACACATGGAGACAAACGAGAACCATCCACTCTCTCGCTCACACCTAAACCAACTCTAACCCTAGGGTCAATTTAGAGTCGCCAATCAGTCTAACGTGCAGGTTTTTGTCTGTGGGAAGGAATAAGAGTCTCTGGAGAAAACACAGGCAGCACAGAGAGGACATGAAAACTCCACCCAGAAAGGGGGAGTGGTGGCACAGAGGTTAGAGAGGTGGGCAGAGGTGGGCCGGTTCAACTCCCCAGGCCAGCAACATCAAAAAATGTGGCTGGAAAAGGTGAAACACCCACACCTGCCTCCACCCTCACTTGCCCCATTCTGCGTCCATGAGCCAAACCCTTAATCTCCCAGCTGCTCCCCAGGCACCTTAGATGGCAGCTCACTCCTTCAAATGTGTGTGCTCACATGTGCAATTTGAAAAATATAGATAATGATTTCCTTATAAAGGAATAATAGAGTACAAAAAAAGAAAAATCCCAGGCTGGGATTTGAACCTGCAACCTTCTTGATGAGAGGTGGCAGCTCTACAAACTATGCCTCTCTGCCACCTCATATTAATAACTTACACAAAGGCAAATGAGCAAAAGGGATGCTCTGATAGAGGAAATGTTGTATATACCTGGCAACGTTCCAAGCACTCCCCACTACTTTCTCATATTACAGTCATCTCATTTAAGCTTCCCTGAGTCTCATTGGAGAATGCCTTTATAACACATACAGCTCCACTTTGCACTGTTTCCTCCAAAACAAAACAAACATAGACAAGCAGGTTGCATATAGGTGTCGTGTATACACCTTCATATTAAAACAGGCTGCCGTATAGAGTTACTCCCACACAGACACAAGCACATGCACTGTGTCTGCTTGTGTTTACAGAAGTCTGTGAAACTCAAGTGTCCTTCCTTCCAAAATACCAGTCGTGCAATATTACCTCCCATGGAGTGGTAAGCTGTTCCCTTCTAAATCCAACATGAGGAACAAATGTTGGATTCCCTCCTATGAAATACACAGTGCAGCACCAACTGTGTACACTCCCAGGCCTGTGCCAAATGAGCAAATGTGGAGCCAAAAAAAGGCTGAAGAAACATGTTATTGGTTCAGAAATATAAACCTGTCACTGTGCTAGATAATACAAAAAAAAAATAACAGCAAATTGGAATTCAAGACAATTTTCCACCTACAGTAAGTGTTGAAATACAGTCTTGGGCATGTCTTGGAACATCATGTCAGGACTGATTTCTTTCTAAAGTTTCAGACTAGCAGACAAAGCTAACATGCATATGGCTGATGCACTTTTTGTCATCTGATTTATTTGTGTAATAACATAGATTTCCTGGTGTCTTATAGTGCATTTTTTGCAGATATGCATCACATGCTGATGAAAATCTTCCAGTATGAGCTGTAGTTTGAGTTACATATATATTTTTCACTGAACTCCTTGATAAAATAAAATAGAGGAGGCTTGGATTTCTTCCAATTCTGCATCTCAGACTCGCACAGTTTGACCTTCCCCAAACTATTTTACGAGCGAGGGCAGGGAGTGACACAACGGCTGCATACTGGCTCACTATTTTGCCTTGGTTCATTAATAATGTCAAGCACTGCAGAGCCTAATGAGGGTCCATTCACTATCCTGCATCACCTATCTGATCTTCTTTATTCGTATTTCCAGCATGATACGATATTTGGCAAGCTTCGGTCTAGACTGGGGTCTCACATGCACCATGTGGTACAATCCCTCAGAAAGAAAGGGCAGTTCAATATAAAATTAGATTTTGTATTGCTCCCCTTTTTTCTGACTCCACCATGATCAATAAACAGGTACTAACTAAATAGAATTTCAGAGAGAACAAGGAGCTGCTTAAGATATGATCTACTAACCCCTTTGCAAAGAAATCTACAGGGCTGTAAAGTGCAGAAAAGAAATAAAGGTCATTAAATAAACCTGGAGTGAGAGCATGGATGGGGAAATCTTAGCTAATTCTCACATTTTACCCTTGCTTTATCAGCCAATTCTACAAAAAATTGGCTGATAAAAACAGAGAATCTGAAAGTAATGTACTGTGTTTGGGAAGTTCAATCTATAAACTACAAAGGCAGCACAATATTCTGATTCTCAGGCTGATTGAAACGCTTCTCATTATATCAATTTAGCTTTCATGCCATTCCCTTTCATTTGAGTGAACCTATTGATTTGTGCCAGTAAAGCTCCGTTTGCCTCACACTGCCTCACAGACAGTCGCTGTCCTTTCAGCACCACTTGGTGCTGAAGCAGCAGAGGGGGTCACGAAGAGGGAAAGGGCCAAAAAGGAAGGGAGAGGGGTGACACCAATTACGAATCCCCCCCCCCCCCACACACACACATATACATATATATATATATATTATATATATATATATATATATATATATATATATATATATATATATATCTGTTGTGAAATGCAATCAACACATCTGGGATCTGCTCATACCTAAAGCTCGGACATTCTGGCACTCTCCCAAATTGAGAAAATGAAAACTCAACGTTCCGCACCAACAGTTCCACACCATCCTATTCACATTCACAAACTCACACAGTTAGGAATCAGGGAGGTGTGTGTGTGTGTGTGTTTGGTGGTGAGGGGAGGGGGAGCACAATAATGACTGAGTAATTATGTGATGTGGAGCAACTCACCAGTTGAATGACCCCTGTTTGTGGCATCATGGTCGCTGTCGCCCTGCTCGCTGTCCCCATGACCACTGTCTTTAGAGCTGACAAGGTCTGCTTCTTGAAAAGCCGAACTAAAAGGGGGGTTGGGTTGGCATGGTGGTTGGAGCATCGGTGAAGAGAGTAGAGGGGATTAAATGAGGAGCAAACAAAAAGAAAGTGAATAAGAAGTCAACACCACGTCAATGTGATCAAGGTGGCCATGGAGAACTTAAACTGGATGTTACACATGACATGTAATGGAATCCAGTGTTATTGCTTCATTAGATGCAGCTTTGTCAGTTATGGGACTGTTTCCAAACTCAAGATGAATGTTATGGAGACACCTGGAACCACATTGGACCTTAAAGCCATAATTAACTATGTGAATTATACAGGAGACTGATGAGTGTACAATCTTTATAGATAAGCAAAATCTGGGACTTTACAGAAACTAAATGATGGTGAAGGAGGGCGATGAGGTGAAAGATGAGATGATGTGTGAGTATATGTTTTTTCTCTACCTGTTGACACGTCTTGGTCTGTCCACCAGATAGCTGAGTTCTGCTCGCTGGTGTTTTGTCTAGAACATACACACACACACACACAATGTATTAAATGCCCAACAGTCAGATGATGTAAATGCAGGAGAAGGGGGCTCAGAACGATAAGAGAAACACCATTAATCAGGTGAGCAAACATTGCTGTCAACATGAAACTGAGTCAGGAGAAGCTGCGATGTCAGGTTACTGACGGAGCGAGCATCTCTGAGTGAGAGGACGAAAGGAGATGAGAGCAAGAGGGGGAAGTTGGATGGGGAAGAGGAGGGTAAATTGGGTGGGGGGATAGGATTGAATGCGTAAATGATTAAGACGCCCAACGCTGAAACTGAACAACCTTTGTGCACGGCACTGCCATGCTGCACCGTGCACAGAATACTTAACGCGCAGAACAGCAGGGCTGACTGACTGTCTGGCTCCACTCCAGCCACACCGCAATCAACAGAAAAGCCCCAATACTCCACAGCTCCACCAGCAGAACGCAGAGACGTTGAGCACATTGGGACAGGAGTGTCCAAACTTTTTTCATATGTGGGTCAAAACTATCCAGATTAAAGAACTCGTGGGCCATAAAAATGCCAATTTAACTCTCAACGTGCACAGTATTTAGGAAAAAGGACAAACGCTTACTAATTTTGGTGGAGAAAGTTTTAAATTGTTGTAAATCGAAAACATTAAAAGCCTCAAACACTAAGCTTTTATATATATTTTTTTTTTTATTCAAAATAATTTGATTTATTAGATTTGTTGGGTTTATGTAGTTTTCTTGTGTTTGGAAAGTTTGTTTTAGTCTGTTCTCAGCAATAAAAGCACAATTTGAGTAAGTGTCCTTTTTAAAAGGTGGTTGATCAGCTGTTTGGACCATGGTCGACCCAAAAGGCTGATCGAAGTTCAGAAAAAAATGTCCAGCTGTCAGTCGCTACAACAGATTCATAGGTTTGATTAAACTGAATTAAATTGATCAACTCGTATGTAGATGACACCACGTTATATTCATTTAAAAATGTCTAATTTCCCTCTTGATTATTTTATCAACTGTAATATTTAGCCACGTTTTATGAATCATTATCCAAAAGTCTCTTTCTGGTAGAAATCAGTAAAGGTTTTTGGTGATTTGTAGCATGAAGTGAAACTAAAAATATTACAGCCAACAATTTTCATTTTCTTTAAAATTGCTCATTTTGAGAAGATGTTTTTTCATCTGTTTTGCAGTTAAACCTAAACATTATATAAAAAAAGGATTACCAACTAATCTGCAGGAAGTCTGCATCGACCTGTTAAGCCTGCTGACCAAAGTGATACCATTCTTAAAACTGTTGTGGGCCGCACAAAATCTCTCCAAGGACCGCAAATGGCTCTCGGGCCACACTTTGGACACCTGTGCATTAGGATATTCAATTCACTTCTCTCCTTTTATCTGACCAGATTTGCCACCCCAGCTATAAAATGCCTCCCCAAATATTATCTATCAACTTTGAAAGGAATATTTCCAAACTCAAATGTTTTAATATTATAGGCTTTAAAAGACTTTCCTTTCCATCAGTGTGCTGCTGGTCCAAATGCTCTTTTTTTTTTTTTTTTAAATGTCACATGAGATTTGAAAATTGACAAGTCCAATCACCGTGGAAATGATTAAAGGCCACTGAGCAGAACAGCCGAGTCAATAGTAGATTCATTTCTGTGACTTTTGCTTTGCGTGACCTGACTGGGTAACAGGATTTGACATAAAGCAGAGACAGCTGTTGCATTTTTAGAAGAAATAAAACCAGTTTGACACGTGAAATTGCAGCTGTTTTTTTTTTGTTTTAACACATTGAAATGATGAAGTGGGGTTACTTCTTTCTTACCTCACTGGACAGGATGCTGCCATTGGATATGATGTCAGGTGTTTGGTCACTGTAGCCGGTGACAATAGCCCCGCAGGGGTTGGTGTGATCCGTGTCAGTGCTGCGGGAGGGGCTGCACGGCTTGAGGAACATCAGATCTGTCTTGGCTGACTCTGGAGTCAGACACACCTGGTAGCAGTAGGAGTTCTGGTTCTGGTGGTGATGGGAGCCGAAGCCGCCACCCACACCTCCCACCCCAGACTCCTCCACGGGCACCTGCCCCACGGGCCCAACTCCTGATGTCACGTTGGTGCTCTGAACCAACATGATGTCAGATTTACTTAGTTTCTTCTGCTTCCTGCCACGAGTCTGCCTGCTGCAGCATGAGCCGCAGCACAAACAACAGTCACCCGCCAGCAGGCACGTGTACAGGTTGAGCTTTTTGTCCTTTTGGCAGCGTACTGCCAGCACGATCATTGCCAGGAGGAAAATAAAGGAAACGGAGCCCAGAGCGATGATGAGAATGAGGGTGAGGTCAAGAGAGGTCTCCTTAGACTTGGAGGCTGATCCGCGGTCTCCACTGCGGCCCTCCACCACACTGTCCACTAAAATCACACTCACGCTGGCGGAGGAGGAGAGTGGGGGCTGTCCGTGGTCCCTTACTTCAATCAGCAGGTCGTAGAAGCCCTGGGGTTCGCGCTTTGGAGAGATCCTACGTGCAGTCCTTAGCTCTCCAGTCCTCCAGTCCATGCGGAACATTCCCATCTCGTTGCCCCGCAGGATGCTGTAGGACAGTCGTGCGTTTTCACCATCATCTGCGTCCATGGCCACAATGCGTGTCACCAGGTATCCAGGTTCTGCAGCGCGCGGGAGATGCTCTCTGGTTGTGCCGTTTTTCCCAATGGGGGCAATGACAGTGGGAGCATTGTCATTCTGGTCTACTATGATCACGTTAACTGTGGCGTTCGAGAAGAGCTCTGCAGCACCTGAATCCCTAGCCTGGACCATGAAACTAAACTCCTTCAGCTGCTCATAATCAAAAGAGCGCAAAGCGTAAAGGTATCCGGTGTCTTGGTTTATGGAAACATACGTGTCCACAGACATGTCCTGGATGTCACACTCCAATATGGAGTAGGTAATTAGAGCGTTCTGACCCATGTCAGGGTCCAAAGCACTCACTGCGTGAATGAAAGCACCAGGCACGTTGTTCTCAGTCACATACACATCATAAACTGCCTGCGTAAAGCGCGGCGCGTTGTCGTTCTCGTCGGAGACGTGCACTTTAATGGATTTGCTGGTTGCTAGTGAAGGCTGACCTTTATCTTTGGCCACCACAGTGATCGTGTAGGAATCCGTGCTCTCTCTGTCCAACGGCCCGTCTGTCACAATGGTGTAGTAGTTTTTAAAAGATGATTTCAGCTTGAAAGGAACGTCACCGAGTATCTCGCAGCTCATCTGCCCGTTCTCACTGGAGTCTCTGTCCGAGACGCTAAAAAGTGCGATGACGGTGCCGGCGGCGTCCTGCTCGCTCACAGACTCTGACACAGTGCTGAAACCGATCTCTGGTGTGTTGTCGTTCACGTCCATCAGTTTGACCAACACTTTGCAGTGCGCCGGAACGGCATTCGCGCCCAGATCTTTAGCCTGAACATAAATCTGGTGCGTGTTGCTCTCCTCAAAGTCCACCTCACCCGCCACCTCTATCCTGCCAGTTCTGGCATCAATATTGAACAAGTCCTTTACCCGCGGGGTGTTGTGACTGCTGAAAGAAAAAACTATTTCCCCGTTTAGTCCCTCGTCAACATCCGTGGCGTTCAGCTGGATGACTAGAGTGCCCACGGGTGAGTTCTCCCGCAGGTTAACCGTGTACACAGACTGGTCAAACGTGGGTGCGTTGTCATTAGAGTCCAGAACGTTAACGACCAGGAGAGCGGTCCCGGTGCGCTGCGGGGTGCCCCCGTCCACAGCTGTGAGCACGTAGCGGTGCGCCGCCTGCTGCTCTCGGTCCAGCGGCTTCTCCAGCACCAGCTCTGCAAACTTGTTCCCGTCGCTCTGCGTCTGCACGTCGAGGTAAAAAAAGTTATTATTCGTGATGGCATACGTGCTGAGCGCGTTCGTGCCAACGTCCGGGTCGAACGCGTTTTCCACCGGGAAGCGCGTCCCGGGAATCGCGCTCTCAGAAATTTCCACGGAAATGTCGGTCTCCGGGAAGCTGGGTGGATTGTCGTTGATGTCCAACACCTCGATCTCCACTCGAAAGAGCTCCAGCGGGTTCTCCAGGAACACCTCCAGGTGCAGTAGGCACGGGATGGTCTGCTTACAGATTTCCTCTCTGTCTATTTTCTCCTTCACCACAAGCGCTCCGTTCTCCAGGTTCACCTCCAGGTAAGGTGTCCGTGAACTGGGCACCGTTTGGAACCGCCGAGCGGAAAGTTTGGTGATGTCCAGCCCCAAATCCTCTGCAATATTCCCAACCACAGTGCCAGGCTCATGCTCCTCTGGCACGGAGTAGTGCAGCTGACAGAGAGCTCCATTCAGGATGGAGAGAACGAATATTAACCAAATCATCTCCCCTGCCGCAGTCCAAGTGCACTTCAGAACCAAAAAAAAAAAAAAAAAAAAGTGTTATTCCTTTATCTTACAAGAGCTGAACATTTCCACTTTTCTCTGCCTGTAAAAAGGCAGCGACACAAACAGCAACTAGGCTGTCCGACTCTGACAATCCTCTCCTCTGCCTCAGGTCTGTGAAATGTTGTGCGGTTGGAGTTGTGAGGAGCGCAGCCATTTGATCCGCGCCTCTCCGTTTTAATCAATTCTGCACCGGTCTGTGAGTTTTGGCGTCAGCGCAAACATTGCAGGCTGGAGCCAGGACTCGGAGCCAACATTCCCTGTGCGCAGCACAGATTGTCCTTCTTCACACACAAAAAAGAAGAAAAAATAAAAAAGTCGAAAACAGAATAAGAAAATCCACTTAACTCGGGGGGAAAAGCACAAAAAACTCCCTTTTACGCACAGCCAACATGAAATAAGTCGTGCCTTTAAAAAGACGCACGGAACACGCAGACTTTCTCTATATGTCTGTGAGGATGTAATCACTGCGCCTAAGCGCTCAAAGCGGATGATGTTCTCATCTCGGCTTCTGTAAGGCGAGTGGAGCAGCGGGGTTGGTTTTGCGCACAGCTCCTTTCCCCGACAGCCAATGATATTCTCAAACATCGGGTGTAATGGCACCTGATTGGGGCTCCGCAACGCCAGCTAGGACGCGCACGGGGCCCTCAAAACAAAACCAGCTAAGAGCCGCTGCGCTCCTCTCCTCTCCTCCGCGCGCTCTCCTCCGGGCACGGTCACAGATGTAGCAGGGAAATTAAAAAGTGTTAAACGTCCAGCGAATTAAGGAAGTTGAACATCAGCGGCTGGAGTTGAGGAAGCTGCGCGTGGAGTTGCAGCTTCTGTCTGAACATTAGTGATTTATTTATTTATTTTTAACAACACAAGTTTTTTTTTTATTTGTTTTATATATGTTTATTTTTTCTTCTTGTTCTCAAATATCTCTGAGTGTAAATAAAAACCGTGGCACCCTCCAGTCGGTCATATTTTTTTACTGTTTGCCATCAAAGTGCTGCTTTCATGCCAACGCATGAGTCAGAATGCACTAAAGATGCCCACAGCCAAAGACCACCATGCACACGGTCTGCGCAAGTGAAGACAGCTTGTGACGCAATATCCCACAGTGCTGTGACCATCCCCCCCCCCCCCCCTCTATCTGTTTTTTTTTTTTTTTTTTTTTTTGTGTCCTCTCTAAGATGCGCTCATCTGGCCCCATGTGAGAAAGAATAAAACATTTTGAGTAAAATATTATTCCTCATTTATGAGCCCCTGTGCGTTAGGCTGCAGGATTCCATCATTACAGGATCACACGAGTTACTTTAATTCTGTGAAATGGGGCGTTTATGCTCCAGTCCTACCGTGTTACTAATAGCCTGGAGCCTGTGAGTTCCCCCCATCTTCCCATTCTTATCATTAACCCCCTCACATCCTGTCCTCAACTCAAGCTTCAGACTCACTTGCATCATCTGCTAAATTAATTCATAAAGAACGAATTAAATATGCAAATAGAGGGAGAGGGAGACAAGAGATGGTGGGGGTCTAACTAGCGATACACTGTTTGGATGATGATGATGATGGCAGAAAAAAGATGGGAAATAAACCATAATTGAGTCTAATTAACATAAGTCTCTAATTCCAAATGTAATAGACAGAGCGCAACAATATCGTCCGTAATGCAAGACGACGTGTCCTTTGTGTGGTGGATTAAAGAGCGAGCGATGCGCGATTCTGCATCTCTCCACAGCAGTCAGGAGAAACAAAGAGGACACGTTGGATGGATTTGCACCCATGTCTGAGCCCGAGCTGTGTGACTGAATCGAGCTGACACTGAAGTCGGATCTGAGAGCAGCGCGCACAGCCGCTCCTCTGTGCTTCTCACTCACTCTTTCTCTTTCTCTCCTGCGCGCGTGGGCTCGTCCCCATCCATCTCGCGCGCACTCTTTCTGTCCCAGTCAGAAACTTGCAGAGGCCAACGTCGCCCCCTGGCGTCAGCCTGCTCTCTGTTGAAGGCAGGTTAAGGAAAGAGGGTGCACCTTGACCTACAGGGGAAACAAACAAAAAAACACTTCAGAAGATTTTTTTTTTAAAATTTTATTACTATTATTTTATTTTTAATAATACAGTATTCATACTTGAGTCTCTTTGAATTCCCACTTGTTTTATTATTATTTTTTTGTGTGTGTTTTGCTGCTTATCTCCTGCCTCCAATGGCAGCGCTATGATAATGACATTCCGAGTGTCTGTGATCAAGTTTGTGCTTGTTTGTCTGTTAGCAAAATATTGAATATACCACTGTGTAACTTCTGAAGAGACCTATGGAAAGTAATCATTAGATGCACATCTACAATTTATTAACTTTTGGAGTTGATTGCAAAATGGGTGCCTATAGGCAAATGTTGCAAACAGAAAACTGGTTATAACACAATAAGTTTTATATGAATTGTTGCAGGATTTGGTGAGGTAGGAGCCAAAATACTTCAAATTATAATCCAAGAGCTAACAAAAGATATAGCCTTTGCATAAAACATTGCAAAATAATCAGATTATGCATATTGCATAAACTGCCCAACAGATTTTAATGAAAGTTTTACTGATTATCTTACGTGCAATATTTGGCCCAGCTTTCTTAGTCAATATAAATCAAAATGGCCGACACAGCTAACTGATCTCAGAATACACAAATGGCTATATCATTTTACAGAAACATACCCAATATTGTTTATGGGGTACAAAACAGCACTCTTTTACAACATACACTCTGAGCAACATTGCATTTGTTCGAGTCAACTTTATCTGTTAGCAAAATAACTTACGAACCAGGGGACAGATGTTCAGGGCCCTTTGACAAAGTCATTTTGTGCATACGAATTATTACCTTTTGAAGTCAATCCACTCCAAGATGGACGACACAGCCAACTGGCATTAGACAACACAAAACTAAATATTTCACCAACATTGAGCTCATATCTGACGTGTGTTAGCTAAGACTTGTTTCCAACATGTTCTATGAGTGACGTGTCACATGTGACGGTGCATATCGTTATTTTCAAGGTGGGGCCAGAACTGCTACACCTCAACTCCACCTTAAACACGGCTGTGAAAGGTCTCAGGTGAAACGGATTGGATAAAGGAATGTGTTTTATTAAGTGACAATCTGCTGTCTGGTGGCTCAGTTGGTAGAGCTGCCGCCTCTCAGCAAGAAGATCGCTGGACCAATAGCCAGACCGCGGTGATTCTGGGTGGAGTTTGGATGTTCTCTCCTTGCTGTGTGGGTTTTCTCCGGGTACTCTGGTTTCCTACCACAGACCAAAAACATGGATTGGTTGTTTGTCTCATGTGTCTCTATGTGTCCCTGTGATGGACTGGAGACATGTCCACGTGCTCCCACCTCTTGCACAGTGACTGCTAGATATGGGCACCAGTGATCCCCCTTCATACAAACATGAAGAAGCATGTAAAGATGATGAATGTATGGATGATGGATGGATTGATGATGGATGGATGGATGGATGGATGGATGGATGGATGGATGGATAATCTGCAATCCAGATAAATTTAACGTTTTCTCCCTGAAGATTTCAGGCTTCACTAAATCCACTCATT
>NC_056513.1:4277447-4282850 GCF_014905685.2 Nematolebias whitei | reverse complement strand
AGATTTTATAAATTCTTGTTTCAGATCCAAACAGCAACAGCAGAAACACATTTACTGCATGGAAGAAGTGTGTATTTCTCCAAGTTGACTGTGTAAAGAAACATCCTGGGCAATTTGGATAAGTTAAGAAATTGTAGTATTTGAGAATACACATGAATATTAGTTTAGGCAGTTCATTCAAACATAACATTTTTGAACACAGAGGATTAAATGTTTCAATGGTGGGTATGAAAAAAGTGTGTTTTGTCTGTGTCAGTATTGACAGATCCAGTTAGATGTTTGGCTCCAGGGGCTTAGCTAGTCTGAGATGCGCTAAAGCGTAAAGAGTCAAGGGGCGACGCTCGTCTGTCTATTTATTGTAGACAGGAACACATGCACAGTTGCACACATGTAGGGAGTTACACTTAATCTCTATCCAGCACAAACACACATGAAGCATGCATACACTCTCATCACCAGTCATAAACTCACACTAGTTCAGTGAGACGAATAAAACCTGCATCGTGACCTCGGTGAATACATCTTCTTTTTTTTTTTACTCTTTCAGCCCTGCAGAATGAAATCTCTCAAACTCTCCTTTCTTCATTTGACATAGCCCCCTAGGCTTATGTGGAAAAAAGGGCTTAACCTGTTCAAAATAAAACACACCTGAATGTGATTATAATGTCCTTGTTTTACTATATTTTGTCAAATACCCCAGAGCCAAAAAAAATATATATATATTCCATTGGTTCCTTCCTGAGTTTCAACAACTTGTGAAAATGGCATGAAAGGTCAAGTTGCTGCAAAGGATAAATAACGTTGGGAGAAGAACTGATAAGCTCCAGATATGTCAAGTAGGCGGCTAAATTGGAAGAAGCCAGAGTTGTGATTCGTCTTTCGAATAGATGTAGCTGAATTTCAAAGATCACAGGAAGCCGAGAGGAAAAGTTTTGGACATATATGTATGTGTGTGTGTGTGTGTGTGTGTGTGTGTATGTGTGGGTGTGGGTGTGTTGGGGATGTGCGAATAGAGGACAATTTACACAGTTTGATAATGGAAAAAATATATATTTTTTCTGACCAATACAAGACAATGTTAAAGTGTGGCATGGAGGTTGCACAGCTGCAGAAAGACATGCTTTGCAGAGAGTAGTGAAGGTTGCACAGAAGTCTGTTAAGTCAGCCTCCCCACCATCACATGCATCTACACAGATGCAGGAAGAGGGCCATATGCATCATGAAGGACCACACGCACCCAGCGCAAACACTTTTTGCCCCACTCCCCTCATTCGGGAAGGAGGTTAAGGAGCATTAAGTGTAGAACCACTAGACTGAGGAACAGCTTCTACCCTGAAGCTGTTAGACTCATGAATCTCTAACCAGAATAATCAATGTGGGGAAAAAAATCACTGTAATGCCTTTTTGATTGTTGTGCTGCTGACTATCCTACTACTGCGTGAGTGCAGCTACAGCGTGCGCTCTCAGGACATTATTATCTGCAGTGTTCCCTCAGTGCGGACTGAACTAGGCAAAAGGGCCTTCTCCTACTCTGCTCCTGTTTCATGGAATAACTTGCAAAATGATCTGGAGCTCTTGACCTTGACCTCTCTAAGTGGCTTCAAACATCTGATAAGTTCCTGGGGGAAAAAAACAAACAAACAAAAAAAAACAATGCAGACATGACATGTTCTTGTTTTTTACTTTTCTACACCACCCTACAACCTAGCTGTTTTTCTTTGTTTGTTTTTGTCAATTTTGTTTTAAATACCATTTTATTTTTACTTGTTATTAAAAAAATCTCAATTTGTACGCATCCTTTATGATTATCTATTGTTGTATTTGTTGTCCACTGCTGTCATCACTCTTTGTGAAAAATCACGTCTCTCTTGTAAATGAGTACCGGAGGCTCAATGGGATTAACCTGTATCAATAAAGGTTGAATGAATCCATGCTGCTGATCTCAAGCTGCCAATTTATTTCATGCTGCTGAGTTCATTCGTACTCATCTGCTCACACAGACTCATGTTCGTATTGCTGCTGTTCGGCATATTGTTTTTGTACTATTAATGCTTATTACATTCTTAGTTTATCATATTTCTTAGTTTATATCTTAGATCTTCTTCCCGTTTTTTTCTTTATAATTTATACACTTGTTGAATGTAACTGGTACCCTGCGTACACAATTTTGTTCCACCACATGTACCACATGTGTATGACAAATATAGAAAGTTTGACTTTGGCAACAATGTGAGCATTGTGTTTACCGATTACATTTCATAACATCTCAATAGAGGCAGCAACAAGGTTAGCAGAGTTAGAAATGTACCGTGCATATACATATACATATATATATATATATATAGAGAGAGAGAGAGTTGATTGTCTAATAATTAAATAAAGAAAAAAAAAGATGATGATGGTAGGGATTTTCAAAAAATTACCAGATAACTTCTGAAATAAGGTTGTCTTAAATCACTTTTAATAAAACAACGTATTTGCTAAAAACAATGCATGTCTAATGACACTAATAAGCATATTACAGGGTCCTGACTCATACCGGAGTGTTGACAGTGTTTGCTGCAGAGACAACATTCTGCTGGCTCTGCCTGTGTCTTTATGCAGTGATTTGCAACATGCTTTTGGTGTAAAGTCCCAGTTTATTTGTTACATTAAGGCCAATTATGCATTGTTTGATGTGAGGTTTAATATTTAGTCACTATTTTTTTTTTCACAATATCTTATTAAATTGAATATAATTAAGATTAAACAAGGATCTGGACTTATTTTAGACTGTATTCAACTTGGACAAGTTTTTAATTTTTCTGCATGTTATCCAAAGACAACCTTGAAAAAAAACAAATATTAGAAACAAAACTGTAAATGTAAAACCTCCTTTACGTTTCTTCACCTGCAGTCATCATAAAACAGCAACTGTTGCCACGTTGCCCCACTGAATTAACCAGTACATCATGATGAATTAGTGTTGTTGCCACTTTGCACTCTTTCTCTTCTCTTTGTTTCTTATCTCATCTCATCTCTTCTTTTATCAGGAGCAGACGTTGAGGTCCACTCAACAGATAAACAGCATCTCTCATCTGAGCAGTGAAAAGCCTAAATCAGACCCTTCACTGTCACTTCGCATGTTCTGTATCAAGCTTTATCCTGGCTGTCACAAGCAGATGCAGTTGTCTTTTCAACAGAACTTATTAAAAACGACAGCCTTGGTTTGTTCAGCTTGAATGTAGAGAAACCATCTCGGAGCAGATGCTCATTTAGCCATGCCGTCATGTGTGCACAGGTTTATTGAACAAATATGACAAACTTTATAACACAGTTCTGAAGGAATGTGGAGGGCATACAATTAATAGCACAATGTGTTAATCTTTTATTGAGTAAATGCAATCATTCTTTAACTGTTTAAACATGCATAATAGTATCTAATAATTCATACCCTTAGGTACTTATAAGATACTCAAATACTGAAATATGTATCTTTATGTCAATTTTTAATCAGCGAGCTTAAGAGCAGTTCCTTATTTAGTTGTAGCAACAAGAAGCTGATAAAGAAGTGTTTTGTTTCCCTGGAAATGTTGTACGTAAAGAGAAAAGCAAAAGTAACGGAAGAATATCTATAGATTTTTTTTAATATAAATATATATATATATGAAATAATAGTCTGGCTTTAACTTGCCTATCTATCCATCCAGTTTACATGTTTCTATCAGAGAATCACATTGGCACTGCAGAGTCATCATTCAAAATAACTTAAAACTTTCATCATCAACATATTACTAACATGTAAAAGCTTGATTTCTGTCTGGAAATGCAACCAATTATTAGAAATCTTGCTGTTTTAGACTTAAAAAAAATACAATTTACAGTAAACAAGGTATGTTAGGGAAGTAACTTTTTTTTGTAGGATGTAATGTAGACACCATTTCCTGTGTACATTTAATTCCCTTTTGAGCAATGTGGATTTTTAAGCAACAGTTAAGCAGATATGCAGAATCAGCCCTTTGGCGTTCAAGTCAGAGGCACATTTGCATTTTTCATTTTGACAAACCAGTAGGACAAGATGAAACACCAGTGTACATTTATGGATCAGCAACCAACTGTAATATTGCAGCATCAATACAGATACTGGCAATGACACATAATTATTTTTTGTTAGTCTAAGAAAGAAAAAGGAAGATCTTTAGTAGTGAGTAAATGGTAGAAAATGTAGGCTACCTGTGAGATTAAAGTCCAGAAAACAAGCTAAGGAAACATGGAATTTAACTGATTACAAGTCTTCATTGAGCATTCCATAAATATGTAAATTCAGCTGAGGAGCGGGGTCAGGCTGCAGAAAGGAGCAGCCAAAAGAAAGGCAACATAGTGAGGATTGCAGCTTTGCGTTTGTGATAATGCAGGCCACTCCACATGCATGTAAACTAGTATATTTAGTATGAGCATTGGTGTGTTTGACATGTCACAGGCGTGGTTTGCTTTTCAGCGGTTGGTGCAGAGAATAATTGGTTGGGTTGTTGAAATCTAGTTTTAAATATAAAGATGTATTTATATTATCACATAGTATAATGGAATAAACTGTTTGACAGTAAATAAAAACAAACAACAAAAACGAGATGGGCTAAAGTCAATAATAGTTCCTAGCTACTTCACATATCAACGTTTGCGGACAGGCTTATTTGCAGTTTTTCAATGTAAGATTGTGCACATGGAAAAAATTGTACACGACACATGATTGTGAACTTTAATATTACTCACATGGTTGGGACAGTATGGGATACAGTAAAAAGTAAATGGGAAAATAAAATCTTCAGACAGGTGCTGCCAATGTGTAGTTTTCTCTCAATAAGCCTACACTATCACCACACAAAAGTACTACATTTCCCAGAAGCCAACAGCGCCCCACCCATAAGTAACAGTGCTTCCAGCCATTGTCTTCTGCTGAAATGGAGGGAAAGTTTTCATCCAATCTGAAAAAGTTCAGTCCTTATTCATACAGTGACTTCGGCATCCAATGGATGTAGAGAGGCACATGGAACCGACAGGGAACCGGACCAGAACCGGACCTTCAGACTCCATTGGTGAATCTGTGTTCCACCTTCTGACCCACAAGGCCTTCCGAGTGGGGAGGTGTCGCCCGGAGGTCAGGCGTTCTCTCAGGCATTCTCTCTGTGCTGTACCTTTGATTATCTCATTTCTGATCTTCTCCATCCTTGTCACTCCCAAGGAGAACCCCAACATTTCTGACACTTCCAGTTCTGTCTCCTGTCTTTTTGTCCATGTCTCTGTCTCCAGACCATACAACATACCTGGTCTCACCACTGTCTTGTAAAATTTTCCTTTGACCTTTGATAACACCCGTTTATAACAAATCACTCCTGAAACTTTTCTCCATCCACTCCATCCTGTCTG
>NC_056513.1:4271320-4277347 GCF_014905685.2 Nematolebias whitei | reverse complement strand
CACCCTTTTATCACAAATCACTCCTGAAACTTTTCTCCATCCACTCCATCCTGTCTGGACTCTCTTCTTCACCTCTTTACCACATTCCCCATTTTCCTGGACAGAGGACCCCAAGGACTTGAAGTCCTGCACGTTTGTGACCTCTGCTCCTTGTAGCCTCGCTGTTCCACCTCCTCCCTCTCATTCACACAAGTTCTCTATCTTACTCGTTTCTTCCTGAGCCCTTCCTCTGTGGCGGGGAACCAGTGTACAACCTGTGAAGGCTCAATAAGATTTATCAAATGTCACATGTTCTGTTAGACTAAGCATCCAACTCATTCCCTTACATCAAGTACACACAAACAAAATGCATGTTAGTCGTTTTGTTTAGTTTTAGTTGTGCCTTTATAAAACAGTTGTGAAAAGTGTAGCCGCCTGATACGCAGGACAATTACCGAGAATCCAAGCATTCAGACTTTTTTTCTAACCGTTCTTTTTTTAAGTAAATTAAAAAAAGTTTTCAGAGTAAACTATGAAGAAACAACATTTCAACTTTGTTTCTTTCTCTTCATCTTCCTGAACTAAGAATATCAAATGGAGTTTATCTATAAGAATGAATCCAGAAAACAGTTTTTATCCAATGCGTCCCCTGTGAATTCTCCATGGCTGCAGTGGTTTGTGTCTGAGCCCAGTGGGTGCATGAACCTAATCATTACACGGACACACAGGCCACCCATATTGTTTGTTGATTTAAAGCCATATTATTGTTTGCTTGCTGAGTGTCTGCAGCTTTGTCACTGGCTTTTCAGCATATAAAAACACATGGCTTCAACCCTCGGATCTGCGTTCCCTGGATCTTTACAGCTGATCGCTGTTACAGACAATGTGGGTTACTGACTCAAACAGAGCTGAGAAACTCTCATGTCATTTTATTTGGTTGGCCCCTTTTGCAAAGGTTGCCACAATTAGATAACTTGCAAGTAAGGTTGGGCAATGATTTGAAATCAGTTTCTGATGCAACCTGGGCTCAAACCTTCATCATTAAAATGCCATATAGACCACTGAACCACTGTCATGCGTAACAACTCAATTATCTGAGTGGCCTAGCTTCAAAGTAACCTGATTGAGTGGGGATTTGTATAAGATAAATTTAGAATTTTCATTTATTGTACATTTTATTACTTTTTCAGGTAAGACTTTTGTGCTCCAGTCATGTTTGTAGTTTTTTTTTTTAATTGTTTTTATTGCTTCCCAGTTCCCCCCTATGTGTTTTTCTTTTCTGGTTACCATATGTTCCAGACTATAAGTCACATCAGTCAAAAAATGCCTCATGAAGAGAAAAATAAGCAAAATAATGTGTAATTTGCTTTGGAGTATAAGTCACATTTATTTAAAAGTACATTTCACAGAGTGCAATAACAGACATTTAATCTGAAATAATAACACAGAACTTACCGGGAATTAAGAACAGGCTTAATTAACAGAACGAGCCTGACAAGCAAGTTACTGGTAAATTCACCAATCTCATTCCATATCACTTTTGGGGGCATTTTACTTGTGTTTGTTTTTTCTCAGTTGTCTGTAAGTGAATGTTGGGGAGGGGGATGGTAGCAGTAGAGGAACAACATGTAGTTGTCCAAAGCCTAGACGATCCTCTCGTGGCTGCAAATGGTAATGTTTACTCTTTGGTTCATGTCAGTATGAATGAACATTTAACACATCAGTCAAAAATCGCATCATGAATAGGGTAAAAAAACAAAAAAAACATGTACAAGTTACTCCGGACGATAAGTCGCAGAACTGGCCAAACTATGGAAAACAGTCTGAATTATAGTCCAGAAAATATGGTATTCAGACCTTTAACACGTTTCATTTGTAATATGTACTTGTTTTCACTCAGTACTTGCCCCTCCAAGCAGATATGAGCTCCTTGTTCATGTTCTGATTTTGTTAATTTGCAAACAAATATTTTGGAATCATAATAGTCTTACCTGTCAGCATGTTGCCTGCACCTTTGGGTCCACACCAACCAATCAACCAACCATCAGCTGTCACTGCATCATTATAAAAGTTGTATTTTCACATCCAAATATCACTACAAAAATATTATTTAATGAAAAGGAAGAAAAAATAGTGACTAGCTGAGGCTTTCTTTAGATTAATGAGAGCAGTCACGTAATTTATTAATATGAAAACATACATATTATACTGTATATCGTGGACTGTATTTCAATTAACAAAAACATAGTTTGGCATAAAATTAAGGGCTAATAAAACTATGTAATTTGTTTTGTTTTCTATCATAAATTTAGCCATTTTTAATATGTCCCTCACTTTAGACTAGAAAACTAGAGATTAATGTACAGTTGTAAAATAAGATTTGGCGATGTACTAAGATTTCTTATATTTTTAATTAAATAACAAAAAGTACTAATGGTCTTTTAAATGTATATGCAGACACACAGAGAATTACAATTACATTTTTTTTTTTTAATTATTTTATTTATTTCATTAAAAAAATGTTTGCAACAAGCTCCATCATGTTTGCATAAAGGACCAGAACCCAAATGTAAAAAGCAGAGCTCAAAACTTGTAGATACAATTAATAACCTAATTTATTCACAAAGGGGCAAAACAAAGGGCTGACGAGGCAGCACAAGGAATTCACAATTTAAACTTTGAAATCCTCACAAATGGAAAAAAAAATGTAATAAACTCGTAGGGTAAAAAAACTCAAACAGCTGTACAGACTAATTTTCACCAACAAGAGACAAACAAAATGACTCTATACTTAAAGAGATGCTAACAAGGGGAAAAACATAATAAACACCTGGGGTTAGTACTGACTGAGGACAAGTGAAGGTGGCAGGATCCTGAGAATGATGACAGAGGGAGAAATGAGAAAGGCCAGAAAAAAAACTGACAAAAGCAGAACAAGAACAGAAAAATAAAACAAGCAAGACGTAGACCGTGACTTTAGCATTTTCTTTGTAAAATTTGGTGTTGTATAACAAAAAAAAAACAAAAAAACTAATTAGACTTTTAATCTTGTTTTTTCTCACTCAAGTTTGGGCACAACAAAAAACATTCACACATTTCAACGTTGCACACAGGCCTGTCACAATACCACATTTTTCTGGGCGATTGTCTCATAAATTATTGCGATAAACAAAAATATAGTTTGAAATTTGACAATAATTAATAATTATTGTCAAATTTAAGAAGAAATGTTTAATTGTTTTTGCATGTAGTACCATTTTTCGATCATCTGAGGGCAGTATAGGACAGTTTGAACCGAATGATGGATAGTGAGGGAGCGAGCAGTGTGTCTCTTTAAGAAAAATGGGAGGGAGGCCCCTTGACGTGACATGGACTGTCTCTTCTTCCTTTATTCAGTTCTCAAAATGGTGGATGCTCGGTGTGATTTGAGCTCTGTCAAGCCCCAATTTATTCCAGAAGCCGATCTGTAGCATCAGCTCATTTGCGAATGCGGTAAAAGTAATAACTGCAACGGATCGCCATGTCATTTGCAAGATCAGGGAAAATGTATTGGAAATATCCTGTAAGCTCATTTAATACAACACATATTAAACTGATACATTTTCCTAGACAATGTTATAATTCTGTTTATGACTAACAACTGTCTTAATTTACTTAGAAAAGTACGATCTGGGCTGAATGCAAAACCCCTTCAAGATACAGAACTAATTATTTCCACAGCCCCGCTCCGTGGTGAAGATGTGCTGCATCACCCTGTTTTTTTTTATTTTTATTTAATTTACCCTAAATGTATCTCACATCATTTTAAACAATTATATAAATATGTCAATGATCTTAACGGAAATACGAGTGGCGTAAATTAGCAACATGAAGATTGTACTTTTCTAAGTAAATTAAGTCTATTAAGGTCGTATTTTTCCAAGTACGGTGATCCGTGCAACCCGGAAGTATTAGTATTTAGCGCATGTGCAAATGAGCTAACACTAAGAATCGGCTTCCATAAAAGATTGACGAATGACAAGTTCTTTAGCATAGCATTTTTCACACAAAGCTTTTTTAAAAAGTCAGTAAACAAGTTCTCAACTTCTTTTTGCAGGAACAAAAAAAAATAACTTTTTCCACGAAGGCACGAGTTTCAACCGTGAATTTTGTAGCTTCGACAAGACAGAAGTTTTTCCCGAGGTCAGGCTGTTAGCTTATATCATAGCTTAGTGTCTCAGCTTAACTGCTTTTAATGATCCAAAAACACCATTGTGGATGGTGAAAATGTTTTTTTAAAGAGAAAAGACAAAGGGTGGGGTCAGTGAAGAGCACCGGAGTTGAGACTTTTGTCATCCAGTGTCTTCAGTAGAAAGAGAGACACAAAGAAATGATAAAGCTGATAAATGAAAATGAGGTTGATAATTTTCATTTATCATGTGATTAATTGATTGATTATTTATCACAACAGGCCTAGTTGCACACACATTTATTTAATTTTTCAAGCTTTGCAATGACTGTTTTCAGAAGAGAATGAAACCAAAGCAATGAGACAATAACCAAAAAACAGCTAGTACATACAACAACCTGTCTGGGCTTCTGCAGAAAACATTAAGTACACAGTGTTTTGATAATATGTGTTCTTTTTCTGCCATTGTGTTCTTGATATCATTTGAATTGTGTTCTTTTTATTGACTTTGTAATGTTGCAGACAGGCATTTCAAACAGTTTCCACACAGTACCAGAACTCATTTATACAGGCACAGAACCTGAAACCAGGCGCAACAACAAAAAAAGTGACAAGTAATATAAAGAATCTGACAAATAATGTCAAGCGGCACTTATTTCCATTTAATGACAGAGTAAGTCCACTTCACAGCCACATTGTTTTACATATCCACATGTTCAGTCACTTCCTGAGGTTAACCACTTGCTGCTAGCGTCACATGTGGCTCATTGTTGTTAACCCTCCCACCTCCGGAGACTTTGACATTAATTACCATTTAAAACAAATGCAAGAAACTCTTGCACTTTTCTTTTCAGAAGCAAGTTCATTAAATTAAATCACCCACTGCACTAATGCACCACAACTGCTGTGACATATAGTTAGCCCACCCTTCCCGGCTGAGAGGGACTCACACATATATACGCTCATGTGTTGTTTTTTTAGGTAGGTGTTTATGTGTGGATGTTTGCTTGTGAATGAGGCAGATTTAAGCCGGCATCTAATTACCTAGCTACTCATTAGTGCCCAGGTGCCACTTGCTACTGGCAGAGGCTAACTCCATGCAGGCAGCCAGGGTGACATGTTAATGGTGTAATTGTGCTGACCCATGTACCCTGTTGGTTGATAATTACTTTCTCCGTGTATTTATAATGTGAGAAATTAAAATGAGAACAGATAGCTAGAAAAAGAAAAAATAATAATAAACTGGAGGCAGGAATCATTTAGAGACCCTGTGGAGACCCTCTAGGAGGTGCCCAAGCTGCAGTTTAATGGCTACGACCAAATCAAAGTACAAAGAAAGTGTGTGTGTGTGTGTGTGTGTGTGTGTGTGTGGCTGGGTTCCTGTGAGCAGTGGGTTTGTTCTAGCAATTTGAGGGTCTGGACTTTTGGGAGACTATGCTAATGCTGTTTTCACTTTGCATCTGTTCACTAAAAGGGAGAGAGTAATTATCGTGTGCTTATTTTTACAGTTTATACTTAAAATAAATAAAAATATGTTGTTGTTGGTTTTTCACCTTTAGCTTGACAATGTAAGATAAACTGCAGTGTATGGAAAAGTATGTTATATATCAGGCAACTTCATTTTTGTAGTCAGATTAGAATAATTCTTCCAAATATTCTTAAAACAGCTGCCCATGAGACATTTTACATTTTTACTGAAGTGGTGCCTTTTGCTAAAAATATAATATATTTGTAAGAAAAGCCGCTGGTTTAAAAGCTTTTAATTTCTACCTGACATATTTACAGACTTTAGACATTTGAATATAGCACACAGAACTGAGTATTCAATGAAATCCCCACCAATTTTCACCTAATTCTATTAATCACTGTATCCAGTTCTG
>NC_056513.1:4264103-4271220 GCF_014905685.2 Nematolebias whitei | reverse complement strand
ATATACAAAGTAGCAAAACAAGCAATATTTTAACTATAAATGATAATTTGATTGGAATTCTGTCAGTTCTTTTCTTCATGAAATGTCGTTTCTTTATTCCCTGAAATTAGCCTCGTTGAAGAATCACTGTTTTAAAATAACTCCACACCAGTTTGACCTGAAGAAGCTGAATTACACGACGTTAGTCCGACCTAAAATAACACATTTTCACTTTTCTCCCGGTGTCACACATGAGTGCACGTTGTATAACGGAGCAAAGAACTTCAGAAAATGGTTTCTAACTTTGACTGTGAATCAGGTGACCTGCTGAAGGAAGCCAGGGCTCTCTGCAGAGTTCATCTGTTGTTTGGAATCCCACCCTGCACACGATGTGCACACATTGTGCACACATTGTGCACACATTCAGACTAGAGCTGTGGTGTTCATGAATGATCTGGATCCTTTGAACGGCTCCTTACAACAAACATCAAGAACAAGCTGCAGACATTAAACAGCTATGCTTTTATACTTTCCTCCTTGTAATTTCTTCATGATTTCCTCCTCAGTCCTGCAGACAACTGCTCTTC
Source organism: Nematolebias whitei (assembly GCF_014905685.2). NCBI lineage: Eukaryota > Metazoa > Chordata > Actinopteri > Cyprinodontiformes > Rivulidae > Nematolebias > Nematolebias whitei. The sequence goes on along the minus strand of NC_056513.1, from coordinate 4,270,654 downwards.
CTTTGCTTTTTCACTGATAGAAAGGACACGAGGAAAAGGGGAGGACTGAAGCAGCTCAGATGGGGAGTGGGGGTGGAGTTGTGGAGAGAGTTCCTCTTGACAGAACACATGGTAAGGCCCTGACAATGTGCGTCATACATACGCTGCACGTGATGGAGTCACACGATCAAAACTGAACGGCTCTCTGAAGCAAATGGATCGTTCAGGTCCGGTTCCCTTCAAAGAGCCGTTTATTTAATCTCTAATTATGACTGATTAAACATTAAATCTTATTAGTCTAAATTACGAGTTCACAAAGACCATACTTACAACAAATATAGAACATAGTTTACATATTTCTCAACAACTATGTGACTGTGAACAGTAGGTTACAAAAAAAGATAAAGAAAATAAAACTGTATGGAGCGGTGGTGAAGAGGTTAAAGAAAGTGGGCATGTGATCACAAGGTCGCCGGTTCAACTGTCCTTACCGACAACATCAAAACGTGGGTGGGAATGGTGAAACAGCCACACATGACCCCACCCCTATTTGTCCCACTCTGGGCACCTGAGGGGCCACATTCACTCTTTCACTCTCATCTAGGGACAGCTTGAAGTTACCAGTCAGCCCAGCATGCATGTTTTTGGTCTGTGAGTAACCAGAGAAAACCCACACATCACGGTGAGAACATACAAACTTTCTCACTGAGAGGTGACAACTCTACCAACTGTGCCAACGTGCTGCCCAGTCAAAACATGCCAAGATGTAAAGATGCTCTTATTCAGTCTCATGTCTGAACAAAGTAACCAGAAAATAAAATACATTAAAACATGAAACACAATCACTTTAGTTGAACAAAGTCATTTTTTCCCCACTATATTAGGCACAGATCTGTCATGGACACAAGGACTTCAGTTTTCTTTACAACAAGTTGGAACCAGTCAAACTTTTACAGCATCAACACACCTGAGCTACCATGGCAGACAAAACAAAAGTCTAAGGGTTTAAAAGAAATATAATGTAGAACTGAATACCATCATTATAGTGGGAATAAGATATGTCACTACTGGTGATCAAAATGTCTCAAACAGGAAGCAGGTATAATACAAACTATAACTAAAACAGCACCAAGGACCCATTAGGAATCTGGATTTTTTTAAAATGTTTTTAAAATAATTTTTATATGAAAACGTACAAGATGCAGCATTTTTTTTTTTAAACCTAATGAAGAACCTGTTGAACTTTAACAGAAGGTGCATGGTCCAAACAAACCTGACTCTGTTTAACACAGAAGCACTTGAGGGCTAAGTGTCAAGACAAGCAGGATTTAATTTGAATTAGCAACCTGGAGGACACTGTAAATCTCACGCAGAGGTGATTAATGTCACAATGCTGTTTATGAAATGATCAAACCAGGTTCTCTGGGGTAGCTTTGGATCTGGAGATACAGCAGGTCATCTATAAAGAAAGAGTCAGAATTTCAATCTCTGCATCTTTATTCTGCATATTAAAGCGTCACTGTGCTTATTCACAGACCAAACCAGCTGATCACATTGGTATTCTGGTTGGTGGTTCAAATCCCATTGTTATCATTATGTCATCTTTTCACTTTACTTTTTATTTTCTCTTACTTTATTATTTTCCAGCAAAACAACTTGTTTAGGAATGGTTTAGATTAGAGTCCACCTTTTTAATTGTCCTATTTGCATTGCATGTTGGAGTGCGGTGGTGATTCCTGTTTATTAAGTGCCTGAAATGACATCATGCCTCAGTTTTATAGGGTCTACAAAGAAACACCCATAAATTACCGCGTGAATCAATTATTTAATCTTCTGCTAAAGAAATCCTTTAACTCAGAATCTATGGATTTTATCGTTAGAGAAAACATGAAAACAAAATCACTTTGTTCATCCAAAACAAAATAGATCTTAAAACAATAACTTTTAAAGCAGCTTTTAGCTCCACCTTTGGTTTTATTTTCATGTGGAAGAACAACAACTGTGGTTATTCCTCATTCATTCGTGCCACATTTATAATTTAGCAGCTCCATAATGACAAATGGGACATAATTTTTGACAAATGACATCATAAGTAGCCATGATGTAAAGGCTAACATACTAAACCCGGCCTGTAGGTAAAAGCTCAACAGACCATTAATGTTTCATAATATGAACAAAAAGGCAATTAAGATATCATTACAGGGGTTGGCACCCGAAGGATAAGCAGCACCTCAAGCCTTTTACTGCGCCCTTTGATGGGCTTGTACCCAACCACTGCTTAAAAACTGCACTTCTGAGACCGCAACGGCACAACTGGGGCCCAGTAACAAACTGGTTAATGGGTGAAACATCATTAGTTCATGTTGTTTGGGACTCTAATGTTAGTAGAGCAGAACAACAAGAAGGAGGAGACCTTGTTATGTGAACTTATTGGCTTAACAAAGTTCCTTGATTATAAATGTTGGAGACCGTTAAAAAGAAAGGAGCAAAATGCATCACTTAAGTTTGTTCCAGTTATTAAGATTGAAATGTAAATAGATAATAAGCATACATAATACATTTTTCTAACTACATATGAGAATGTTGTATTCAACCAAGACAAAGAGATGCTAAGTGATTTGTATCAACACAGAGGATACATTGTGGATTAAAAGCAGAAAACATTCACCCTTTAACCCCACATGAGTGCTATAAGCCTCATTTATCCATTTGGGCTCCTGTTTTAAAAGTGGTGTGTGTTGCAGGTTTGACAAGACCATGCAAATGGACGGCTGTGCATCAACTCAAAGTGAGTGTGTGTGTGATCAGTGTCAGCACCAAACAGCTGCAGGGCGAGTCCCTGCCCTGATGGCCATTAATCAGTCTGATGGATGGAGGGATAGTGAAGGGAGTGTTGGGGAAAAAAAAAAAAAAAACAGCAAGGGGGTTTATTGGAAGGAATGGGGGCTCAAAGGAAAGACAGTGCATCAGAGTAAAATGAGTGAGGGAACTCGAGGGAACAGAGGTGGAGAGGAACAGTGGCCGCAGGAGGTTCAAGTGTTAAAGATGAAGAAAGAAATGAAGAACAGCTAGAAGGAGGTGGGATGGGGGTGTCAATAAAGGGTTAGATGTGGGCATGACAACAGATGATGGTGCAGATAAGTAATGGAGGAGGAGGATGCTACTTCAGAGAATTGGTTTATATTAATATGGAAAATGCATCCCTATTTCTGTTTATGCATTAATAAATGCATGCAGCGTGTGATTTTTGGGAAGATATATATATATATATATATATGCAGCTGCTTTCTTTGCTTCTTAAAGGCTTGGATGATATTAATAATTAACATTTATAGTTTATACTGTATTGAAGTGTGCACTCATAGTGGTGAGTGTATGGATAAAACGGACATGGCATTCAGCCCAAGAAAAATAATGCTATTTTAACAAAACTTTAGGTAAAATAAAGGTAAATAATCAAACCAAGAAAATCTAATTTAATAACATTTACTAGGATTTGTTATAAAAGCATTTTGCAGATGACATATTATTTCCCCCTTTGTTTTGTATGAGTCCAACAAATTAAACATATACTCCAGAAAATATCCTTCATTTTCCTAAGCTAATGTGATATTTATTTATCTTTAAAAAGTGAAGAGCTGGTATAGCTGATAGAACTGTTGCCTTTCAGAAAGAAGGTTGCCGGATGAAATCCCAGACAGGACCATTCTGGGTAGAGTCTGCATGTTCCCTCTGTGCATGCACAAGATTTTTCTGGGTACTTCGGTTTCCTCCCACAGACCAAAATCATGCAAGTTAGATTAGTTGGTAACTCAAAATTGTCCCTGAGTTTGTCTCAATGTGTCCTTGTGAAGGACTGGAGACATGTCTAGGGTGTCCCTCGCCTCTTGCACAGTGACTTCTGGACACATGCAGCAGCGACCCCACTGAGTCAGAAGGAAATAAGCAGCTAAATATGATAAATGGTAAAAACTCTTAATGTCACAACATTCTGCACTTGAGACATTTTATTGTTTGTTTTGTGGGATTTTCTTCCACTGTCACTTTACTGTTGTATGTAATTATTTTCTAAAACAACATGTTCTCATCTGGAACAGGACCGCTGGTGGATTAGTGATGGTAATGAGAATGGCAATATCATGATGGTGAACTTGTCTAATTGGTGACATTCCTAAAAGAGCATCGTATGGCTCATACTTCTCCACCAGTACCAGTAAATATGACATTGAAGGTGAACGAGGGAAGCGGAGACAATCGATGATGTCATCAACAATATATTTCCAATCAAAATACCATCACAAATGTTATTTAAAGCTTTAGAAACATGGTCTATAATCATATTTGCTTTACTGCAGGACCCCCCCCCCCCCCAGACACACACACACACACAACTTATTAATCTCCAACAATTAGCTATTTTGAGAAAACATTTTTCTTAGGCATTTGCTGTTAATACTGACAATCTAAAACAGTTCAGTAAATAATCTGTCTGTCTCAGTCCGCCCCTCCGCTCTGATGCTCCCTGCTCGGTGTCTGTGCGGTTACGTAGTGATTGCCTCCTTTCTTGCCTTGCTCATTCACTGCCTCCGAGCCGTGCAACTTTTCCAAACACAAAGCTCCATTTCTGAATCTCCCCAGACAGTAAACCAATCTAAATGCTCATATTCATCTTAGCTGGAACTGATCTGTTCTCTGCTTAATGCACTGGACCTTCCCCAGAGGATAGGTAAGCGCCCCACCCTCCACTCAATCTTTACTGCTGAGCTAATAAAATAATGAATCCACTGAAGATGGCTCAGACTCTTTATACCATTATGAGTGCTCCTATAGATTTGTATGGTACATGCACACGCTGGCCCTTTGGGCTCAAAGCGACATGTGAGCTCTGATTTTGATTGACAGTGAAGGTGGTACTCAGAGTCAAGAGATTGGGTTGGAAGAATCACAAAAGTGAATTGGTTTCTAACAAATCCCTTTTAAAAATGGATGAATCCTCTAAATGACTCAAGCGGCTGCCCGCCCCACCCCAAAGCCTCCGCCAGAAAATAGATGTTTATGTTCAATATCTTTGCGTTCCCCCCTCTCCAACCTTATCTCATCCCCCAACTCAGGCTCATTTAATTCTGAAATTGTTTTGTTATGCGACTGGCATAATGAGATTTGATCAATGTCTATTGAGTGTGTGTGAGTGTGTGTCGAGTGCCTGCAAGGACTATTTCTAGGAGCTGTCCATATCATATCAGCTAAGTACTCCGTCTTAGCTTGGAGATAAGACGATAGAACAACACATATAACCTGATATCACGGCTGCTGCGATAACTAAAAGATTCATAGGCTAATGGATGCGTAAACTCCAGCGGTGATGGGGTATTTAGGTGAGCAGGAGGTTTCTGAGTGTTGGCATTCAAAGTACACATGCCGTTAGCTTCAAACTGCTACAGACAACGTTTTCTCTTTCCTTTGGGCTTTTTATACATGTTTGAGCACATCTTTGTTTATTCAAGCGGCATCGCATTTGAACTTTGTGACATCGGATTGGTTCTGCAAGAATGTGCTGTATGTAATGCAATATATCCCCAAACCTCATAATCACTAAGGTACAGCTTTGCTTCTTTGCTGTATTAAAGCCTCAAAACTCCTGGCAGTCAATTAGGGGCCGCTGTGTGTGTCAACCAAGCGAGGAGAGTTTGCTTGCTGATATTATGGCTAATTAGCTCTACTCGGCTCCCCCAAGACGTAGTAGAGGAAGACAACGAAGTGCTGTTGTGGTTTCATTGCAGAATGTTTCCAGGCTTCACCTCATACTCCCCTCAACAGTTCCTCAACTGAAAACAGTAAAAAAAAAACCTGTTTGTTCAGGTGAAGCTGGAAGTTGTTTTTTTTTTTTTTTTTTTGAAACGTCGGCAATCAGAGATGTTTGGAATTTATATTTCAATATGTGCAAGTCTTGTAAAAAACAGTATCCTCAGAAGAAAAGCTAAACTTATCACTGTGGGCAGAGGTTGTCATTTGATGTTTCTTTATGTTGTTTCCTCATATTTCTGGTCAGTGGGTTAAAACAAAATTATTGTGAGACTGTTTATGAAGCATTCACAATAATGTCATCCATTTATATTTCATAGGTTGTTCGGTGCTATTCTCGTCATGCAGTTTTCAAACTATTTTAACAAATCATCTATCAATAAATTTAGCTCTTTTAGGACAATTCTGATATGAAATTTAGTATTATTTTCACTTTTTGAAATATTTAGCTTTTTCTGACTTTTTTTTCTTATAAAAAATGAATTGAGCTCATGTTCCATCTTTCAAATCTTTAGATCTGTTTATAACCTTACTGTGCCTTTCACATTTTGCTCTGCTTCAGCTTTTTTCTTTTCAAATTGAAACTTTTTTCATCTACTTTCAGCTAATTTCAACTGCCGGGGGGGTGTTCAGCTGTTTTGTGCTTCATACAAGTTATTTCTGCTAACTACAACATGTTTGTGCTTCTTCTAACGTATTTCTGGTAATTTCAGCTTGTTATGCTCCTTTCAGCTTATTTCTGCAAGTTTCATCTTTTCTGCTATTTCAGC
>NC_056513.1:4253867-4264003 GCF_014905685.2 Nematolebias whitei | reverse complement strand
AAACTTCCTGCTGTAGCTGATCAGCTGTTCTCCATGCAGAGCAGATATGTGGGGGTGGCCTAGAGTGCTTGCAGGAAGCACAGAGCAGAGGAGGCAGGGAGCTGAAATCATGACATTCTGTGCTCTTTTAGAGCGTTTAGAGTTTAGAAACATTCTGTAGAATGTTGTAAGAGTGTGGGAAGGGTTTGCAAAGCATGAACTTCTTGATTGATCTGCTTTCTCGAGCTCCACCTCAAGTTTTCTGATGAAATTTATGTCAGTGGACTGAGGACCATGGTGAAACCTTCATCTGTCAGAACATTGAAGATTCTGATGTAATTATTGAATTACACTTTTTTTTTTACCTTGCTTCCCCAAACTTCAGGCAACCATACAAGTTAAAGCATGACTGATCAATCCTTGTGCTGACAGTTTGAGAACTTTATTCATCTGAGTCAGTACTCTTTACCCACACCACAAAAGTTTCAGTCCAAATGGTAAAAATTGATCAATTCACAGGAATCTCATGCTTTTGTATATTTTCATTTGCAATTTTCTGATTCCACTTTGTCACTGGTCCAGATGTTGCAGCATGGAAGAACAGCAATAATATGTTAACTGGTTTTGGGCATTTGTGTAAGTAAATTCAGTGGTTTCATAGCCCCATGGATTTATCCACAAATTACCATCTTGAACAAAATATAATTAAAAAAATAATAATAATACTGACAAATTGCAAAATGGAAAGGATAACTCTTCTTTCAACTGTACAACATTTGATGTTGGTTGGACACAGACCCACAAAGGTAGAAGCTTACGCCAGGAAGTGTTTTATTTTATTTTTTAATTAAAATTTTATTTATCCAGGTTAGTCTCATTGAGTCACGAGGATTCATTTTCATGAGAGACCTGTTTGAGACAGACAACATATGAAGTACAGACAACATACAATACAAGAACAAAAAGCAATTAAAGTGCCACATAAAACAAGGTAAATACTAAAAACATAATATATTAGCCTTTTTTTTTTTTTCAATGACCCTTTTGGATGTTCATTATCATATTTATTATATATTTATTAATGTTGCATGCGATACCTACAAATAGATAAAAAGCAAGGTTAAATACAACAAAATAAAGCATTTTTTGTTTCACATATTTTAATTAGTCACATTACAAATCAAAGAAACACATAACTAAAATGCTTTGCATCAGCTGGTGCCAAAGGCAGATCGATGATGTTTTTGCACGTGTGTGTGTGTCTATTCCTTGGGCAACATTTCTCATGAACCACCAGACAGATTTGAATAAAACTCTCAGAGTAATCATAACTAAAGTACTTATTTTATTTTTAGGGATTCCATTTCCTCTACTGACTACATTTTCAAAGGGTCCAACCTTTTGTATGTTGCTGCATGTGTTGCAACATAAAACAGCTAAAACACAATCAACCATACAGGGATAAACAGATTAGATGTATAATTAGATCTCCTGAGAGACGATCAAAAATGGCAAGCTACAACTTTCTGTCCCACAACTTTCCACTCCCTGTAATAAATCTGAAAACTATTAAACATTAACAATAGCTTTCCTCCTAATCCGTTTATTTACACCTCTGTCAACAACAGTCAATTTAGATTGGAGGTAGGTAGAGAAATAATAATTTAGATCTAGTCTATTTCATCTCACAGACCTTTGCATGGATTGTTGTATTGAGTATTGTGCACAAAAAATAAAATAAAATAAATTAAAATTAAAAGTTCAATGCCATATGTATGACTATAGGAGGCTCAGGTTTGGATTTGATAAAGGGAGACACTGGGGAAAATAAAGGTGAATTACTTACATACTAATACAAAAACATGTTTTACAAGTTCAAGCCTTGTATTATTGAATAATGTTAAAATAATGAAGGCTCAAATGTTCTGTAATGCATTCAGATCTGTGCCTGGCCAAGTGGTGTCGGAGTGGCTTAAAGAGGAGAGCTGGGGAGCAAGAACAAAAAAAAAAGCTTTAAAGAGGAGAAAAGAAATGATGAAATGAGGCTGACACACTGTAGTTTTGGTTGGCTGCGTGAGATGAAGGGAGGGTGAGCGCTGGAGTACAAAGACACAGGTAGACAAAGGGCAGCTATGTGTGGAAAGGAGAAGAAATTCAACACTTTTTCCCATTTTTAGTGACATATGGGTGAAATACAGGCAGCAAGTAACAAGTTGTACAATAAAAAAAATGTAATACACAATTTTACACATTAGTTCTGCACATTCTGCACAAAAAGAATCATTGGTAATAAAGCTAAAGTAGAACAATTGCATTTCCTGTACTGTGAACGATTATGGCAGAAGAACTTGCTGAGAAACTGCTGAAATTAGCAACAATAAATTAGCAGAAGAAAACAGAAAGAATCCATCCATACATTCATCCATCTTCCACTTATTCAGAAGTTGGGTCGCGGGAGCAGCAGCTTGAGCAGGGAGGTCCAGACATCACTTTCTGGACTGTACTTATATAGCGCCTTTCTATCGTATCAAGACACTCAAAGTGCTTTATGCTACAATCTGCATCCTCATTTACCCATCCATCCAACACTCCACTAGATCTCTACAAAGCTAATTGAAAAAATCATTCTAAAGATCAGTGCTTTAGATCACATTCATACACCAATGTGACACACATCAGACGCAATGAGGGTTTCAGTGTCTTGCCCAAGGACACTTCGGCATGTGACTGCTGGTGGATTAGAACCCCCAACTATTGCATTGGAGGACAACTGCTCTAACCACTCAACCACAGCAACCTCTTCCAGCTCTTCTGGGAAGACTCCAAGGTGTTCCTGGGCTAACTGAGAGATGTAGTCTCTCCAGTGTGTCCTGGGCCTTCCCCTAGGTCTCCTCCCAGTCAGACATGCCCGAAGTACCTCCCTAGGGAGTCCCAGGGAGCATCCTTACCAAATGTCCAAACCACCTCAACTGGCTCCTCTCGATGTGGAGGAGCAACAGTTCTACACATAGTCTCTCCTGATATCTGAACTTATCACTCTGTTTTTAAGGGAGAGTCCAGATACCCTGCTGAGGAAACTCATTTCAACCTCCTGTAGCCACAATCTCATTCTTTCAGCCACTACCCAGAGTTCATGACCATAGGTGAGGGCAGGAACGTAGATTGACCGTTAAACAGAGAGCTTTGACTTACAGCTCAGCTCCATCTTCACCCAAAAAACTGGTACCAAGTATGTAATACTGCAGAAGTTGCACCAATCCATCTGCAATACTACATTCCATTCTTTCCTCACTCGTGAACAAAACATCAAGATACTTGAACTTCTCCACTTGAGGCAGAACCTCACCCTCGACCTGAAGAGAGCAATACACCCTTTTCCGACTGAGGACCATGGCCTCAGATTTGGGAGGTGCTGATTCTCATCCCAGCCGCTTCACATTCAGCTGTGAACTGCTCCAGTGAGAGCTGAAGGTCACGGCACGATGACGCCAACAGGACCACATCATCTGCAAAGAGCAGAGATGAGGGAACCGAACCGGACTCCCTCCGCCTCCTTGCTGCACCGAGAAATTCTGTCCATAAAAGTTATAAACAGAATAAGTGACAACAGGCAGCCCTGGCAGAGTTCAACTCCCACCCTGAAGAGGTCCAACTTATTACCAGCAATGTGAACCAAACTCTCGTTCTGCTTGTATAAGGACCAAACAGCCCATAACAACGGGCCCCCGATCCCATACTCATGGAGTAACCTCCACAGTGTACCCCAAGGAACACGGTCGAAAGCCTTCTCCAAGTCCACCAAAGACATTTGGACTGGAAGGGCAAACTCCCATGACCCCTTGAGGAGACTATCAAGGGTAAAGAGCTGATCCAGTGCTAAGACAGGACCCACACTGGTCCTCCTGGATCTGAGTTTTGACCAACAACTTGACTCAATTCTCCAGTGTTCCTTACTGTGGTACCCCACCACAATAAGATGGTGATTCAAGAAGGAAATAAATAACACATACTTGTTGATACAGGTTTAAATAAACTGAAATTAGCACACAGAATATGAAATTAGCTAAAAAAAAAAAAAGCTGAACTTAGAAGAAATGGCTGAAAAGTAAATGAAAGGCAGAATTAAGCTTAAACTAGCAGAAGGAAGTGGAAAGAGCTGAAATGAGCTAAAAACATGAGGAATTAGCTGAACGAGTTTAAATTGGCATACAACAGCTAAATATAAGCATACATAGCAGAACAAATCTGCAACTAGCATAATTAAGCTGAAAGGAGCATAGTAAACTGAAATTAACAGAAACACAGTAATGTGGTTGAAATATACAGACATTGCCACAATACTTGCATTGATCTCAACACAGCCAAAATTAACCAGAAAATGCTATAAAAGTATCTGGACATGTAGAACAAGCTTAAATTAGCAGAAGAAAGCAGAATGAACAGATATTTGCCAAATTATGCTGAAAGAAGCTGAAATCAGGACAAAAAAGTGTATCTTGTCTGAAAAAAAGCTGAAATTATAAAAAAAAAAAACACACACACAGCTGACACTTGGCTAAAAAAGTAGGAAGCAGATCAAATTACAAAAAAAAAGGAAGTCATAAAAGCAGATTTTTGCTGAATTACGCTGACAAAAGTTGAAATAAGTGTAAAAAAATGTGTAATTAGCTGAAAATGTTGGAATTAGCATAAAACAGCTAAATATAAGCTGAAATAGTAGAAATAAGCTGAAAGGAGCATAGCAAGTTGAAATTAGCAGGAAGAAGTTAGAAGAAGCACATAAATGTAGTTAGCAGAAATAATCTGAAAGGAGCACTAAGCAGCTGAAATTATACATTATCTGAAAGTAGCTGAAAAAATAGATTAAATTCGCAAAAGAAAGCTGAAAGAAGCTGAAGCAAATCAAAATGTGAAATGAGCAGTACAAGGTTGTAAACAGATCTAAAGATTTGAAGGATGTAAAAAGAGCTCAGTTAATTTTTTATGAGAAGTAAAATGTCAGAAAAGGCTAAATACATATTTTAAAAATATAAAATTGCACCAGTACCAAAAGCCATAGAAGGATTGTCCTAAAAGAGCTGAATGTTTTTGATATAAGATCTGTTGAAATGGCACAAAAACATGTGGAATGAGAAAGATACTGAAAAATGTACAGAAGAAAAATGGATCACAATAGAGTGAATGTTTCATAAACATTCACTCTATAAATCATGTTTCCACCCACTAAAGTGTTTCCTACTACTTTTCAGCATGGAGTGAATGAACACACCTTATTGCATGTTTGTGTGTGTGATTACCGCAACAGTAACAATCAACAAGAGGGTGATCTATCAGCTGTCAGTCCTGCTGTGAAGTTTTAATTAATTACATGGAGGGAGACAAGGTCAACGCTGCACAGCATAGTGGGCTGCAAGTCTCGCCTCTCCACGGGGGATCAATAAAGCTTTACGCACGCCTGTAGACATCTATACAGAGAGTTATTAAAGAAGTGGGACTGTGCCTATTGTGTCTCCAGCAGCCTTGGCAGGGGGAATGGGCGTAAAGGATGTTGGCTTGGTTTAAGTTCACAGAAGGGTGGTTGGTGAATGAGACTTAATGGAGCTAATGGATCCTGGAAAACAGTGGTGTTGAAGAGAAGACAGCCAAGAGGAGAGAAACAGACAGATTAAGGTAGAGAGTGGCAAGGATTTCCCTTTTGTTAGTTTACATTTTGTACACACACATGATTTGTGTAATTATTATTATTTTGCCCTACATATGATAACATCATAAAGTGTGCATTATAAGTAGTTTATCAGACTACATCACGTCAAAGGACAACATGCTGAGTCCTCAGGTGGATGTGTCAGCTGTCCTAATCAGTTGTCCTGGGAGGATGATTAAGAGGAAATGAAGTAGCGCTTGAGTTGAGCTATCGGGAACTTCACTTTATTATACAGTGCAAAGGTATGAAAACACTTGAGATGCTGTACAACGGCCAGCGTGGCAAACACGGAGGTGAAGGAGGGTGGGAAAGACAGTAGTGAAAGAAGCAAGTTTGAAGGGGTGATGCATTATTCATGCACTAAAGCCCACAGCTCATTGATTTAATGGAAATACGATTCTTATCTTTGGATCTCACAAAACAAAGGGCTTATTTCTAAACGTATGTCACTGTGTGATTGGATAGGGTTCTGAATGACGGGCAAGGACAGTAAATTTCATTCCATGTAAACAATCCTATACTGAGATAACTTTTTTTGTTAGTTTATGTCATGCTCACTTAATTTAGGAGCTTTAAACAAACTAAATTTGGATGCAGTTTAAAAAATTAAGGATCTTGAAATAAATGACACCACTGAGTTTTGAGACTACCTACATTAAAAATACATCTCAGACTAGAACTGCGAGCAGTTACTGTATGATAGAAGTCCAAACCCACTGGTGCGCATCCCTCCTGATGCTCATTTCTCTCCACGTCATGTGGAGCTGATGAACGGCTGACTGGAAGGGTAATGTGCCAGGTTGTGGCCCAGAAAACATGTAAGGCGTTGTTGTTGTAATGGAGATTGTATAGAGAGCCTTCTAAACTGATCACAACACAGCGGACGCATTTTTTTATGACGATGAAGGTTCATACAAAAATTGAAAATAGTTGGCAGGGCTTATAGTTTGCCTATGCAAAAACAACATAGGAACTGCTCCAGATAACATATATTATTATCTTTGGAGCATCCCCAGAATAAAGTGCAAAACTAGAGGTGACAGAGCTTTTTTGGTGGTAGCCCATGATCTGTGTAACAGTTTACTATTGAAAATCAAAGCTGGTCAAACCACTGGTGATGCTGATGCCCATTTGTTTTCACTAGTTTTTAGTCATAGTTAAACAGAACAATCTTGATCTAACAAAGTTAAGTCAGGTCCTCCAGACAGATAAAGACAAACAAACAAACATTGTAACGATTCATATTTCATACAAAGGACTTCTTCAGTCTGAGGAGCTGCAATAAGCTCAGTTTTAGGCACCTTCTCATAGTGAATCAACCAGTTTGCTGGCAACATCCAGAACTAGCTGTTCACATGATAAAGAAGGACCATCAGCCAACGATCGTTAGTGCCCTGATGGCCGATTGCTATTCACAGAGGGCTGAGTGATACTACCAATAACATCATTATAAAAGGGAGACAGTTGGACATGGAGGCTCTGCCCCTGTTTAATGATGGATGGTTTCTTTTTTACAAATATGGCTTCCTTCACTCCTCTCTCAAATCATTGTTTCTCTATATCAAGGATGTGAACATCTTCATCCCTGAAAGCGTGGCCTCTGGCCTGCAGAAGAGTGTAGACCGCCGAGTCAATACAGTGCAGTTATTGCTGGTATCACTCTGCCCGCTCTGAATAGAAAGCAGCCACCAGGGCACTAACGATCAGTCGTTACGCTGATGGTCTTCCTTTATTGATTGAAAACGATAAAGAAACTGAATTTAAAAGTGGGTTTCTTTTTCAGAAACAAATCTTAACACTGAATGCCAGAAAATATCTAGTAACTATTATTTTCTTACGCGTCATTAAATATGGTGACATTATTTACATGAATGCACCTGCCAGCTCCGTGCAGATGTTGGATTATGTCTACCATACAATACAATATAACTTTATTTATAAAGCACTTTAAAACAACACAGTTGGCCAAAGTGCTGTACACTAACACATACAAGCATAAAAAACTATGAACTCAACAAATACCATAAAAGTAATGAACTACCAAATCATAAAGCAGCAAACAGTAACAACAATAAAACAAATAACATAAAAACAGTAAAGCCAACATTTCAAGCTGCGTTAAAAGCCAAAGAGAAAAAAATGAGTCTTCAGAGCAGATTTAAAAACAGGAAGTGAGTCAGCTTGTCTGACGTGCAGAGGCAGCTCGTTCCACAGTTTAGGGGCAGCGACTGAGAACGCTCGGTCACCTCTCAGCCTCCTGTTGGACTTTGGGACGGTCAACAGCAGCTGATCATCTGACCTAAAAGAGCGTGAGGGAATGTACGGCTGGAGAAGGTCGGACAGGTACTGTGGGGCGAGACCATGAAGACATTTGAATACAAACAAAAGAACCTTAAAATTAATCTGGAAACGAACTGGGAGCCAGTGTACCATGATGCGCTAAGATTCATAACTGGTTGTAACTACCGTACCCATCACTGCACCCTGTACTCCTTGATCAGTTGGTCATCATTATATACCTGTACACGTAGGTTCTCACACTGGTTCATTTTCATCTAAATCCCTCCTTGGTCTGCTACCTTCTTATAGCTCCTCCCACAGGTCACACCGTCAGTGCAGTTACAACGTGCGCTCTCAGGACATCATTACCTGCAGAGTTCCCTCAGTGCGGATTGAACTTGGCAAAAAAGGCCTTTTCCTACTGGAACCTGGAACACCATGCAACAGGAACTGAAGTTGTCCTTTATTTCTTTAAGCGGTTTCAGACATTTGTTTATGTCAATAGAAAAATCAAAGCAGATTTTCACCCTGATTTATTGTTTTATACACTCTTATTTCAACTGCATTTTTACTGTAATCTATTGTTATTGTTGTTTGTAATTTATGTGTTCGGACTGGAACATGTATCTCTTATGAGTCCTGGTGGCTCAATGATACTAACCTGTAAAAATAAAGGTTGGATGAACAAATTATATTATTATGTGAACAGCTAGTTCTAAATTTCAGCAACAAACTGGTTGATCTACTGTATGAGAGGGTGCCATTTATAAGATTGAATTTAGTGCAGCTCCTCAGACTGACAAAGTCTTTTGGATAAAAGATGAAACATTTCAAAAAGTTTTTAACTTTTTATTTTTATTTTTTGTAATCCATCCGAAGGACCCGACTTACCTTTGTTAGATTTTTCTATCTGAAAAATAGCATACATCTTGAGCATACATTATAATACTTTATTACTTTATTGCTTTCACCATGCAAGTTTGTTTCATCTAAACTTGTTTTGTTTCATGTTATTTTTTATTCCAATTTATGCTGGAAGGAATATAGAAACAAAACAGTTTTGAATTCCCATTTTTTTCATGAGCTGAACTCAAAGTCCTAAGACTTTTTCTACACAACAGGCCTTAATCTGTCACATTTTGTTCACGGATGTGTATTAATCTGTTAGTGAGCACTTCTCCTTTGCAGGGATAATCCATCCAACTCACAGTTGTGAGGCTAATTAAACAGCATGATTATTGCACAGGTGTGAAAAACTTGAAATAAACTTTGACTGAATATGTCCTGGGTGTACCACACCCCATGCCCAGCAACTGCTGGGAACAAGCACCAGCTCCTCACAGCAGTGCTTTTGAAAGAGGAAAACAATAAAATAAAAATGAATGGATGATGGTTTTAGTTTTGTCAGCACACACTTGGCACGTTGCTCACATTACGTTGAGTGTTCCATATTAAAATATAATGAAGTTTACAGGAATAATGTGGAAAACAATGTCTGATATTTCTACTGGCAGAACGAACTGGTGGAGAAACTAAAGTGATTTGTTCTCAGAACCTTTATAAAATGCAGACTTCCAAATAAAACACAATATACTATCAAAATATGTTAAAATACATACAACTTTTTTTTAGCATTTAGTATTCTGCAGCCTAATTTGTATTTATGTAAAAACTAAATAAGTTAAAGGACGTCAATACCCAGTTCTCATTTTCAATGTGAATGTCATAACTGTAGCAAATTTTGCTTCATTACTGACAAACTTTTATTTCATATTTTGGATTTTTCCTTAAAATATATAATCAACTGTTTTATTTTGATTGCACTTTAACATCTGTCTCTATTGGTCTGATCTAAAAGCTCATGCTGTTTCTCACTTTACACACATCTTGACACAATGGTAACATTTACAATCAGTGATGTGAAATGCAATAAAAACACACAAGGCCATTTGTAAGAAGGTGTCGTTGTGAAGGTAGTAGTGAGTGAATGACATTCTTCAGAGAGTTTCCCAAGATTGTTGTGGATGTTTTATGATTTTTGTAGCGTTCTCAACTTCCCTGCATGAGTCAGAGGTGCACACATGCTGTCACTTAAATCTTGAAGGTGTTAAAATTGTGCAACAACTTCTCTCCCAAAATAGTTACAAAGTTGACATGAACATCTTTAATACAT
>NC_056513.1:4247086-4253767 GCF_014905685.2 Nematolebias whitei | reverse complement strand
TAGTTTTATACATTTGTCTTGGAATCTAGCTGTTTTTTTTGTTTTGTTACCTTTTTCCTTTTAGCCATCCTATTTGTTAAAAAAAAAAAAAAAAAAAAAAAACTGTAGTATGAGTCTTTATAACTGTTTATTGTTGTTGCTGTTGTCCATTGTTGTCATCTTTCTTTGTTGAAATCAGGTCTCTCTTGTAAATGAGTCCTCGAGGCTCAATGGGATTTACCTGTATAAATAAAGGTTGATATATATATATATATATATATATATATTCAAATTCAAATTCAAAAATACTTTATTAATCCCAGAGGGAAATTACTTGTTGTTGTAACTCATTATACTAATTTCATGAAAGATGTTAGAGATGCTGATGCTGTAGACAGGATCTCTTGTAAAGGTCCATCCCACAGTGGATCTAGGAAACTGGCTGCAGATGCCGTCCGATCCATCCACCCAGACTTGGCTGGCCTCTCGGTTCCCCTCGGGCTGTAGGACCGCCCGAATGCCGGGCAGAACTCCTCCCAGAGTGAAGGCCACTCCTCCCAGCAGTCTGCCGAGCTCCTCGTCACTGCGGAAAGCCAACTGTAGGTGCCGAGGGACGATCCTGTCCTTCCGCTGCCATGAGCCATGTTTCCTGCTAGTTCCAGGATCTCAGTGGTCAGGCACTCGAGCACAACTGGCAGGTAGATGAAAATGCGTCCACAGAACATCCTTTTCAACTCATTTGAGATTTGGGGCTGTAGTTAAGATATTATTTGAGCTTTTTAGATGTTAATCAGCTGCTGTTGGTTGTAGAAAACTGACTTGTTGCCATGGTTACGCATCATAACAAATGTCCAAAACTAAAAAAGTTTCAGTAAAAATCCTTCCAGCTGCACAGCAACTGGTACCAGAGGAAACAATCATCCAAAAAACGCCACCCACATCCAGAAAAAGAGGAATTAAAGTTTCCAAAAGCAAAATTTCAGAATGAAAGTAACAGAGCTGCTCCAACATGCAGCCACCTTGAGCGGCGCAGTTCTAGAATTATATTATATATAGAATTATATATTTATATATGTATATATATATGTACCTTTTTTTTTCTTAATGTAATAACAAAAATATATTTCTGAGTCAAAACTTTGTTTCAGTTATCACACAGGCACATTTATTAACAAACAGCTATAACTGTACACAATTATTGTCTAAAAAACAAACTATTTACATACAGATATATTAAATAATAATCCTCCTCAGCTGTGTCACCTTCACGTTAGTAAGCGTGTGTGAACTGCAGCTGCAGAGCCAGCTGTGTTTTCAGCCTCCTTCCCTGAAACAAACCACGGGTCAAAACTCATTTAGCCGTACTGTGCCTTATGAGAGGAACAACGAGAGGTAGAGCAACATTAATAAAGCAGCAGCTTATCATATCATTAAAGACATGATCCCAGTCTCCACTGTGGAACAAGACAGTCTTATAGTTCTGTTTCAAATGGTGAAAATACTCGTAAAGTCGACTTTTTGTCGGGACTTGTTTTCAGCATTGTCTAGAGTAAACATTTTCCTGCCGCTCATTTGACAATTTAAATACAAACCATCTCCAAATAGCAGCCTTTTTTTTTTTTTTTTTTTTTTTTTGAGAGAAACTGCTATTCAATATCATGCCTGTGTTCACTTGTTATGCTAAACCCCCACCCTCCTGAAGAAGCAGGGAGCAGGGGGAGTGCGAGTGGGTGAGGGGCAGGGTTGGTATTCAGTGAGGGAGAAGGAGGTGCTGCATGCAGTTGTCGCAGATGGGAGCAAAAGAAGAACTACACAAATAAAAAATAAAAAATCTGGTCTAATTAAAATTGAACGTAGATATATCGATATATGCGATATAGTCCTATATTTTATCGCGTATGACATTATCTAGTTTTTATTTATTTTTTAGATCAAGATATCGCCCAGCCTTGTACTGAGCTACATCTCACATCTGATGTGGTCACATCTGAGTACACATCAGTACACAATGACCGAGCGCTCATTCGCTAATTACAGAGTTGGTGGTTTTATCCCATTTCCACCAGTCACATCCTGATGTGTCCTTGGCAGACACTGAACCTCATGTACTTCACTGCAAATTGTGTATGTGCACGTGCTTGTGTGTGAGAAAGAGTATATGTTTTTGTTCAAAAGTGTTTGGAATGGTCAGTAAGGCTGGAACAGCACTATACAAATGCAGTCCATTTACCTTGCACGTACAGTCAATAAACCTCAAAAAGAAAAGGGAGAGAGAGAGAGAGAGCACAATCAGGTCTTGGCCATTTAAACACCACAATCATCCCATAATTGAACGGAGTGATTGAGAAAATGTGCCTCTTAAGAGAGCTCCAAATGAAGTAAAAGTGAGTCTATTTAAATTGCAATCACTGTTAACAGTTGGTTTGTTTCTAATCATGATGGCTCTTTTACATCTGTTTGTTCCATAATTTTAATCTAAAACAAATTCACTTCTTGTGCACGGAAACTCATTTCACACATGCACTGCTTTGTATTAATCAGAATGGACATTTCATGCATGAATCGCCACATTTGTATTTTCCATAACATATTGTGTACAACATAGATATAGAACATATTATGACAAAAATCTGAAAATCTGGAAAAAAAGCTTAGGCTCTCAATAAATCAACTTCATTGAGAAAAGTGATAGACTGTTAATACATACGTATATTTCCGATGTGATTTATGATGTTAAGAGGTTTGACAAACATCAACAACAACAATAATGATACTACTACTAATACCACTACTACCACTATTACTACAAATACTATTAATACAACCACTCCTATTACTACTACAACTACTTATATTGATAATCATACTACTACTACCACCATTACTACTACTGCTAATATTACTACCACTACTACAACCACTACTATTGATGCCACTACTACTACTACAACTACTATTGATACTACTACTACTACTACAACTACTATCGATACTACTACTACCACTACTACTATTATTTCTACAACCACTACTACTATTACTACTACTAAAACTACTACTACAACTCCTACTATAGATACTACTACAACTACTACTACTATTACTACTACCACCAATACTACTACTACTACTACTACTACTACAACCACTCCTACTACTACCACTAATACTACTACTACCACTACTACTATTATTTCTACAACCACTACTACTATTACTACTACTACAACCCCTACTATAGATACTACTACTACTACTACTACTACTACTACTACTACTACTATTACTAATACCACTACTGCCGCTTTTATTACTACAACCACTGCTACTACTCCTACTACTACTACTACTACTAGTATTACTATTAATACTATTACTGCTACAACTACTACTAGTATTATGACTATTATTACTAATACTACTTATATTAACACTATGAATAATATTCAATAATAATTATTATTATTATAATTATTATTATTATCATTATTAGAAATGATTTTACAAATACTAATAAATCATTATTAAAATAAGCAAGTATAAGGGCATAGCTGAACATGACTGAAAAAGCATCAACTTAAAAAAAATAATGATTTTTTGATAAGCATTCATAATAGCTGGAAAGCAGTTGCTGAGAATTAGTAAAAACAGTGTGACATCTTGGAAGTTAAATGTAAGTATATATATAATATATATATATATATATCATGCCTTAGGGCTTTTGCATAACGCTATAAAAATATATATATTTTTTCTAATCATGATAATTTATATTCACATTTACATTGTTCACAAATTACAGAAGTACAGTCTACAGAAAGCTGCTAATGCCAGGCCTTTCTGCAACTGAAAAAGATTGTCCATCATCATCTACACGTGCACAGTGATGAAAATACACAAATTGGCATATACAATTGCTCACACTGGTTATGAATAAACACACAAACATATGTGTAATATCACACAGACACACACTTTGTGTTTTCTTGCAGAAATACTGACTCTCAGAGCAGAGTTGGTGTCACCCTCCTCGTCTGTAACACTTCCGTTAGATGTATGTACACATGCTCTGCAAAGGTTTGATGTTTGTGCGCAGAAAATGTGTATTTACACCATTTCCTCCCTGAGATTATGCATATGTGTGCATACATATGCATGTGCTCATCACTATCACTGTCTTTGTCTCTATGCTTGTCTCTGGCTCCCTGCACTCACCAGCCATATTAGCATTAGCCTTTTTGTATGCTGCGAGGATGGGACAGATCTCAGGCAGAGAGGAAATGAGGGAGGGGATAAATGAGGAGGAAAGAGGTCATCGTTGTCACTGGAGGATGAAGATGTGAATAATGTCATGGAGAGAACATGTGGGAGTGGCACTTTTTTAACCAGGGTAAGGATAAAAAGACGAGTGCAAGAGAAGGAAGGAGATTCTGGAGAGAGTGAGGGAGTGGCAGGACTGAGCTGGAGCATGGCTAAGTGGAAGGGCAGGGCTCTGTGCCATTCAGTTTGAGTTAAGTTTAAACTACTCAAACCCAGCATGAGTTTAATACTCGGGGAACACGGTATCAGGATTATGTATGATTCCAAAAAAGGAAAAAAAAAAAAAAAAAAGTTGAGCAATATATTTTCAATCCTTCCTGTTAAACATCTCAGGGTGTTTTAAAACTTTTAAAGAAATGAACCAGAAGTATATCAAGCTCTCAATTTTAAGATATGGGAACAAATCTGTAACTACAGTAATTGCAAAACTGTTCACTTGATTGCCATTCTTTTAACTTAGTGCGACTTTCTAACTGGATATGTGGATAATTGATGGTTTGCGACCGGCTGCCTAAATGGGAAGTTAGTTACAAAACGCAGACAAAAATAATAATTTTAAAAAGTAAACCACAAACTAGGACAATAAGTCTCACAATCTACAAGAACATCAATAAAAAAGGCACTTAGGATTGATAAAGTCAAGTGACTTTATCAGTGACTTCACCCTTCATCAGTCAAAACTGATGAAGTCTTTTGGATGAAAGATGAAACGATTCAACAATAAGAAACCGTCCAGAGGACCGGACTGAACTGTGTTGCACTGACGATAGTGTTTGGTTCAAAGAGGAGCATTTGCAAACCTCACAAATTGCCAACAGTCAATATCTACCTGGAAAAATAAGACACAAGAAGACTGTGCATAACTTGGTTTAACAAAAGATCGGATAATAAATAAATGCATGTTTTATTTTTATTTTTAAGTATGTAAAGAAAACCAACAAGAACAAAACCTCAAGAACTGTAGCACAAGATCTTGTGTCCAGTCCCTGTAAAGTTCTGGTTCTATGAGGCGTATTCTCATTTTTGGAAAACATGTTTTATTCTATTTTAACTCACTAAAGTTCATGATCAATAATCCAGGTATAAAATCCAACAATGTTCAGTCGGGTCATATGGACAGTTACTTTTTTTTTTTGGCTAAAATGTTTCATCCGTAATCCAACAGACTTCTTCAATCTGAAGAGCCACCAAACAAAACAGATTATCCACAAACTACATAGTCCATAGAGGAAAAATAACAGTTTGCTGGTACTCAAATGGCCTCCGGTGCCCATCTTCTCCCTCGTCATCTCCTCTGAGACAGTCATGCCAAAATGGTTCAAAACACCAACGTTTATTCTCAGTAATCCAGGTATAAAATGCAACAGAACAGAATCAGTTTTGTTTGGTGGCTCGTCAGATTGAAGACGTCCATTGGATGACGGACAACGTGTCAGCAACAAAAGAAACCGTCCAGATGACCTGACTGAACACTTGGATAGCTCACCAATTGCAGTTTTATATATTGACAAATCATGTTAACCAATAAAATGAATTCATGTTTTTGTTCAATCAGCGACCACTTAAAGTGACAAAGTCGACTCCTGATTGACAACATGGGGCTGGCTATTAAAGCACTTGTGTAAATAACATTTATTGCTAACCCTTGAAGCCAACCATCATGTTAGTGACCACAGAAGATCATATTTAAAAGCACAAACACAATGCACTGAACTTTTTATATATTTTTTAAGCAGGAAAATGGAGACACAGAAGAACATGAAAGCATTGCCCTTGAACATGACCAGATACTTTTTCCCATTATTTTTTCTAAAAAGAATGAAACTGAAAATCCATTAAAACATTTTTTTTTTATTGAACGAGAAACAAAAGTTGTGAAAAAATACTGAAGAAAATAGTTTTATTAGGGCATAAGTGTAACTTTTTTTTTGTATTTCTTTATTTTTTACACCTTTTAAATGTATTTAAATGACAACACTTGATCTCTTGTTTACAACGAGTAACAAGTCGGGGTATCTTTATTTTAGTCCATTAAATAATAACTTATTGGAAAAAAAAACAACTTTAGGACACTTTTTTCATGTATTTAGTATTCTTTAAAGTGTAAAAAAGATCCTGACAGAAGGGTTGCAGCTACGATGAACATAATTAGCTCTATCCCCTCCAACGAGTGTTGCCTTTCTCTTAGTAAAGCCTAGAAAAGCAAAGGTTTAATTGATTTTAACTATTATACTCATAAATTGCATGAGATTTTATTTTAAATGCACAGATAGATTTAAAAATAAACAGATGTATATTTAGTTAAAAGTAACTATTTTACACATTGTCGTTTTAAAACATGATAGTGTCCAATTTCTGCTTAAGTCACACATTTAAAACAGT
>NC_056513.1:4234447-4246986 GCF_014905685.2 Nematolebias whitei | reverse complement strand
CAGAACTGGATACAGTGATTAATAGAATTAGGTGAAAATTGGTGGGGATTTCATTGAATACTCAGTTCTGTGTGCTATATTCAAATTTCTAAAGTCTGTAAATATGTCAGGTAGAAATTAAAAGCTTTTAAACCAGCGGCTTTTCTTACAAATATATTATATTTTTAGCAAAAGGCACCACTTCAGTAAAAATGTAAAATGTCTCATGGGCAGCTGTTTTAAGAATATTTGGAAGAATTATTCTAATCTGACTACAAAAATGAAGTTGCCTGATATATAACATACTTTTCCATACACTGCAGTTTATCTTACATTGTCAAGCTAAAGGTGAAAAACCAACAACAACATATTTTTATTTATTTTAAGTATAAACTGTAAAAATAAGCACACGATAATTACTCTCTCCCTTTTAGTGAACAGATGCAAAGTGAAAACAGCATTAGCATAGTCTCCCAAAAGTCCAGACCCTCAAATTGCTAGAACAAACCCACTGCTCACAGGAACCCAGCCACACACACACACACACACACACACTTTCTTTGTACTTTGATTTGGTCGTAGCCATTAAACTGCAGCTTGGGCACCTCCTAGAGGGTCTCCACAGGGTCTCTAAATGATTCCTGCCTCCAGTTTATTATTTTTTTTCTTTTTCTAGCTATCTGTTCTCATTTTAATTTCTCACATTATAAATACACGGAGAAAGTAATTATCAACCAACAGGGTACATGGGTCAGCACAATTACACCATTAACATGTCACCCTGGCTGCCTGCATGGAGTTAGCCTCTGCCAGTAGCAAGTGGCACCTGGGCACTAATGAGTAGCTAGGTAATTAGATGCCGGCTTAAATCTGCCTCATTCACAAGCAAACATCCACACATAAACACCTACCTAAAAAAACAACACATGAGCGTATATATGTGTGAGTCCCTCTCAGCCGGGAAGGGTGGGCTAACTATATGTCACAGCAGTTGTGGTGCATTAGTGCAGTGGGTGATTTAATTTAATGAACTTGCTTCTGAAAAGAAAAGTGCAAGAGTTTCTTGCATTTGTTTTAAATGGTAATTAATGTCAAAGTCTCCGGAGGTGGGAGGGTTAACAACAATGAGCCACATGTGACGCTAGCAGCAAGTGGTTAACCTCAGGAAGTGACTGAACATGTGGATATGTAAAACAATGTGGCTGTGAAGTGGACTTACTCTGTCATTAAATGGAAATAAGTGCCGCTTGACATTATTTGTCAGATTCTTTATATTACTTGTCACTTTTTTTGTTGTTGCGCCTGGTTTCAGGTTCTGTGCCTGTATAAATGAGTTCTGGTACTGTGTGGAAACTGTTTGAAATGCCTGTCTGCAACATTACAAAGTCAATAAAAAGAACACAAATCAAATGATATCAAGAACACAATGGCAGAAAAAGAACACATATTATCAAAACACTGTGTACTTAATGTTTTCTGCAGAAGCCCAGACAGGTTGTTGTATGTACTAGCTGTTTTTTGGTTATTGTGTCATTGCTTTGGTTCCATTCTCTTCTGAAAACAGTCATTGCAAAGCTTGAACAATTAAATAAATGTGTGTGCAACTAGGCCTGTTGTGATAAACAGTCAATCAATTAATCACATGATAAATGAAAATTATCAACCTCATTTTCATTTATCAGCTTTATCATTTCTTTGTGTCTCTCTTTCTACTGAAGACACTGGATGACAAAAGTCTCAACTCCGGTGCTCTTCACTGACCCCACCCTTTGTCTTTTCTCTTTAAAAAAACATTTTCACCATCCACAATGGTGTTTTTGGATCATTAAAAGCAGTTAAGCTGAGACACTAAGCTATGATATAAGCTAACAGCCTGACCTCGGGAAAAACTTCTGTCTTGTCGAAGCTACAAAATTCACGGTTGAAACTCGTGCCTTCGTGGAAAAAGTTATTTTTTTTTGTTCCTGCAAAAAGAAGTTGAGAACTTGTTTACTGACTTTTTAAAAAAGCTTTGTGTGAAAAATGCTATGCTAAAGAACTTGTCATTCCTCAATCTTTTACGGAAGCCGATCCATAGTGTTAGCTAATTTGCAAATGCGCTAAATACTAATACTTCCGGGTTGCACGGATCACCGTACTTGGAAAAATACGACCTTAATAGACTTAATTTACTTAGAAAAGTACAATCTTCATGTTGCTAATTTACGCCACTCGTATTTCCGTTAAGATCATTGACATATTTATATAATTGTTTAAAATGATGTGAGATACATTTAGGGTAAATTAAATAAAAATAAAAAAAAACAGGGTGATGCAGCACATCTTCACCACGGAGCGGGGCTGTGGAAATAATTAGTTCTGTATCTTGAAGGGGTTTTGCATTCAGCCCAGATCGTACTTTTCTAAGTAAATTAAGACAGTTGTTAGTCATAAACAGAATTATAACATTGTCTAGGAAAATTTATCAGTTTAATATGTGTTGTATTAAATGAGCTTACAGGATATTTCCAATACATTTTCCCTAATCTTGCAAATGACATGGCGATCCGTTGCAGTTATTACTTTTACCGCATTCGCAAATGAGCTGATGCTACAGATCGGCTTCTGGAATAAATTGGGGCTTGACAGAGCTCAAATCACACCGAGCATCCACCATTTTGAGAACTGAATAAAGGAAGAAGAGACAGCCCATGTCACGTCAAGGGGCCTCCCTCCCATTTTTCTTAAAGAGACACACTGCTCGCTCCCTCACTATCCATCATTCGGTTCAAACTGTCCTATACTGCCCTCAGATGATCGAAAAATGGTACTACATGCAAAACAAATTAAACATTTCTTCTTAAATTTGACAATAATTATTAATTATTGTCAAATTTCAAACAATATTTTTGTTTATCGCAATAATTTATGAGACAATCGCCCAGCAAAATGTGTTATTGTGACAGGCCTGTGTGCAACGTTGAAATGTGTGAATGTTTTTTGGTGTGCCCAAACTTGAGTGAGAAAAAACAAGATTAAAAGTCTAATTAGTTTTAATTTATTTTATTTTTTTATAAAACACCAAATTTTACAAAGAAAATGCTAATGTCATGGCCTGTGTCTTGCTTGTTTAATGTTTCTGTTCTTGTTCTGCTTTTGTCAGTTTTTTTTCTGGCGCTTCTCATTTCTCCCTCTGTCATCATTCTCAGGATCCTGCCACCTTCACTTGTCCTCAGTCAGTACTAACCCCAGGTGTTTATTTTTCCCCTTGTTAGCATCTCTTTAAGTATAGAGTCATTTTGTTTGTCTCTTGTTGGTGAAAATTAGTCTGTACAGCTGTTTGAGTTTTTTTACCCTACGAGTTTATTACATTTTTTTTTCCATTTGTGAGGATTTCAAAGTTTAAATTGTGAATTCCTTGTGCTGCCTCGTCAGCCCTTTGTTTTGCCCCTTTGTGAATAAATTAGGTTATTAATTGTATCTACAAGTTTTGAGCTCTGCTTTTTACATTTGGGTTCTGGTCCTTTATGCAAACATGATGGAGCTTGTTGCAAACATTTTTTTAATGAAATAAATAAAATAATTAAAAAAAAAAAATGTAATTGTAATTCTCTGTGTGTCTGCATATACATTTAAAAGACCATTAGTACTTTTTGTTATTTAATTAAAAATATAAGAAATCTTAGTACATCGCCAAATCTTATTTTACAACTGTACATTAATCTCTAGTTTTCTAGTCTAAAGTGAGGGACATATTAAAAATGGCTAAATTTATGATATAAAACAAAACAAATTACATAGTTTTATTAGCCCTTAATTTTATGC
The DNA here is from genome assembly GCF_014905685.2 of Nematolebias whitei. Lineage (NCBI taxonomy): Eukaryota > Metazoa > Chordata > Actinopteri > Cyprinodontiformes > Rivulidae > Nematolebias > Nematolebias whitei. The sequence continues at coordinate 4,243,203 of NC_056513.1, read as the reverse complement.
CAAACTATGTTTTTGTTAATTGAAATACAGTCCACGATATACAGTATAATATGTATGTTTTCATATTAATAAATTACGTGACTGCTCTCATTAATCTAAAGAAAGCCTCAGCTAATCACTTTTTTTTCTTCCTTTTCATTAAATAATATTTTTGTAGTGATATTTGGATGTGAAAATACAACTTTTATAATGATGCAGTGACAGTTGATGGTTGGTTGATTGGTTGGTGTGGACCCAAAGGTGCAGGCAACATGCTGACAGGTAAGACTATTATGATTCCAAAATATTTGTTTGCAAATTAACAAAATCAGAACATGAACAAGGAGCTCATATCTGTTTGGAGGGGCAAGTACTGAGTGAAAACAAGTACATATTACAAATGAAACGTGTTAAAGGTCTGAATACCATATTTTCTGGACTATAATTCAGACTGTTTTCCATAGTTTGGCCAGTTCTGCGACTTATCGTCCGGAGCAACTTGTACATGTTTTTTTTGTTTTTTTTTACCCTATTCATGATGCAATTTTTGACTGATGTGTTAAATGTTCATTCATACTGACATGAACCAAAGAGTAAGCATTACCATTTGCAGCCACGAGAGGATCGTCTAGGCTTTGGACAACTACATGTTGTTCCTCTACTGCTACCATCCCCCTCCCCAACATTCAGTTACAGACAACTGAGAAAAAAACAAACACAAGTAAAATGCCCCCAAAAGTGATATGGAATGAGATTGGTGAATTTACCAGTAACTTGCTTGTCAGGCTCGTTCCGTTAATTAAGCCTGTTCTTAATTCCCGGTAAGTTCTGTGTTATTATTTCAAATTAAATGTCTGTTATTGCACTCTGTGAAATGTACTTTTAAATAAATGTGACTTATACTCCAAAGCGAATTACACATTATTTTGCTTATTTTTCTCTTCATGAGGCATTTTTTGACTGATGTGACTTATAGTCTGGAAAATATGGTAACCAGAAAATAAAAACACATAGGGGGGAACTGGGAAGCAATAAAAACAATAAAAAAAAAAAAACTACAAAAATGACTGGAACACAAAAGTTTTACCTGAAAAAGTAATACAATGTACAATAAATGAGAATTCTAAATTTATCTGATACAAATCCCCACTCAATCAGGTTAATTTGAAGATAGGTCACTCAGATAATTGAGTTGTTACGCATGACAGTGGTTCAGTGGTCTATATGGCATTTTAATGATGAAGATGCAGGTTTGAGCCCAGGTTGCATCAGAAACTGATTTCAAATCATTGCCCATCCTTACTTGCAAGTTATCTAATTGTGGCAACCTTTGCAAAAGGGGCCAACCAAATAAAATGACATGAGAGTTTCTCAGCTCTGTTTGAGTCAGTAACCCCACATTGTCTGTTACAGCGATCAGCTGTAAAGATCCAGGGAACGCAGATCCGAGGGTTGAAGCCATGTGTTTTTATATGCCGAAAAACCAGTGACAAAGCTGCAGACACTCAGCAAGCAAACAATAATATGGCTTTAAATCAACAAACAATATGGGTGGCCTGTGTGTCCGTGTAATGATTAGGTTCATGCACCCACTGGGCTCAGACACAAACCACTGCAGCAATGGATAATTCACAGGGGACGCATTGGATAAAAACTGTTTTCTGGATTCATTCTTATAGATAAACTCCATTTGATATTCTTAGTTGAGGAAGATGAAGAGAAAGAAACAAAGTTGAAATGTTGTTTCTTCATAGTTTACTCTGAAAACTTTTTTAATTTACTTAAAAAAAGAACGGTTAAAAAAAAAAAGTCTGAATGCTTGGATTCTCGGTAATTGTCCTGCGTATCAGGCGGCTACACTTTTCACAACTGTTTTATAAAGGCACAACTAAAACTAAACAAAACGACTAACATGCATTTTGTTTGTGTGTACTTGATGTAAGGGAATGAGTTGGATGCTTAGTCTAACAGAACATGTGACATTTGATAAATCTTATTGAGCCTTCACAGGTTGTACACTGGTTCCCCGCCACAGAGGAAGGGCTCAGGAAGAAACGAGTAAGATAGAGAACTTGTGTGAATGAGAGGGAGGAGGTGGAACAGCGAGGCTACAAGGAGCAGAGGTCACAAACGTGCAGGACTTCAAGTCCTTGGGGTCCACTGTCCAGGAAAATGGGGAATGTGGTAAAGAGGTGAAGAAGAGAGTCCAGACAGGATGGAGTGGATGGAGAAAAGTTTCAGGAGTGATTTGTTATAAACGGGTGTTATCAAAGGTCAAAGGAAAATTTTACAAGACAGTGGTGAGACCAGGTATGTTGTATGGTCTGGAGACAGAGACATGGACAAAAAGACAGGAGACAGAACTGGAAGTGTCAGAAATGAAGATGTTGAGGTTCTCCTTAGGAGAGACAAGGATGGAGAAGATCAGAAATGAGATCATCAAAGGTACAGCACAGAGAGAACAACTGGAAGATAAAGTTAGAGACCAGACTGAGATGGTTTGGACATGTCCGTAGGAGGGACAGTGGTTTGGACATGTCCAGAGGAGGGACATTGGTTTGGACATGTCCAGAGGAGAGACAGAGAGTATATTGGTAGAAGAATGTTAGAAATGCAGCTGCCAGGGAAAAGACAAAGAGGAGATATAGATATAATTAGAGAGGACATGAAGGTAGTTGGAGTGAGGACAGAGGATGCAGAGGACAGAGTGAGATGGATGAGGATGACTCACTGTGGAGACACTTGAAGAGGGAAAAGCCAAAATAAAATGAAGAAGAAGAAGACTATTATCCATCCATCCATTATTTTTACTCGCTTCTTTCTTTTCGGGTTGTGGGGGTCACTGGTGCCCAATTCCAGCAGTCATTGTGTGAGAGGTTGGGGAAACCCTGGACATATGTCCAGTCCATCACAGGGACACATAGAGACAAACAAGACAAACAACCATTCACACCTATGGACAATTTAGATTTACCAATCAGCCTAACATGCATGTTTTTGTCTGTGGGAGGAAACCAGTGTGCGTGCCTAGAGACAACCCATGCAGCACATGGAGAACATGCAAACTCCACCCAGAAAGGCTCCCAGCTGGGATTCAAACCAGCGACCTGCTTGCTGAGGGGCGGCAGCTTTACCATCAGTGAAATTGTGTCGTCCTATACTATTATTATTATTATTATTATTATTATTATTATTATTATTATTATTATATTATTACACTAGTCCCTTGTTTATTGTTGGTATTACCCCCCCCCCCACATACACACACACACACACAATAAGTGAAAATCCACAAAATACAGTTGTTATATTATTTTAGCATTTATATATACTGTATGGCTTTATGAACCCTTCCTGCACTCTTGCAATGTTCTAAACTCTTAAACCTATGTAATATTAGCAACATACCTATATGTGCTGCAGAGTAGCTACTAAATTTTACTCACCAGCTCTGCAGAACAACAGCTTGATTCCGGTTCGGCAGATCTACCCTGCTGGTTCTGATCGGCTGTCTGCAGCCCTTGAGCACAAAAGGGAGCCGGACTATCAGATGGCCGGCACGGGACCACACGGTGGTCGAGATCGAGTCCAAATCTGGATGGGGTAGTCCCAGTGAGCTCTGGAGAGAATGCCTGAGAGAACGCCTGAGAGAACGCCTGACCTCCGGGCGATACCTCCCCACTCGGAAGGCCTTGTGGGTCAGAAGGTGGAACACAGATTCACCAATGGAGTCTGAAGGTCCGGTTCTGGTCCGGTTCCCTGTCGGTTCCATGTGCCTCTCTACATCCATTGGATGCCGAAGTCACTGTATGAATAAGGACTGAACTTTTTCAGATTGGATGAAAACTTCCCTCCATTTCAGTAGAAGACAATGGCTGGAAGCACTGTTACTTATGGGTGGGGCGCTGTTGGCTTCTGGGAAATGTAGTACTTTTGTGTGGTGATAGTGTAGGCTTATTGAGAGAAAACTACACATTGGCAGCACCTGTCTGAAGATTTTATTTTCCCATTTACTTTTTACTGTATCCCATACTGTCCCAACCATGTGAGTAATATTAAAGTTCACAATCATGTGTCGTGTACAATTTTTTCCATGTGCACAATCTTACATTGAAAAACTGCAAATAAGCCTGTCCGCAAACATTGATCTGTGAAGTAGCTAGGAACTATTATTGACTTTAGCCCATCTCATTTTTGTCGTTTGTTTTTATTTACTGTCAAACAGTTTATTCCATTATACTATGTGATAATATAAATACATCTTTATATTTAAAACTAGATTTCAACAACCCAACCAATTATTCTCTGCACCAACCGCTGAAAAGCAAACCACGCCTGTGACATATCAAACACACCAATGCTCATACTAAATATACTAGTTTACATGCATGTGGAGTGGCCTGCATTATCACAAACGCAAAGCTGCAATCCTCACTATGTTGCCTTTCTTTTGGCTGCTCCTTTCTGCAGCCTGACCCCGCTCCTCAGCTGAATTTACATATTTATGGAATGCTCAATGAAGACTTGTAATCAGTTAAATCCCATGTTTCCTTAGATTGTTAGTCACTCACAGGTAGCCTACATTTTCTAACATTTACTCACTACTAAAGATCTTCCTTTTTCTTTCTTAGACTAACAAAAAATAATTATGTGTCATTGCCAGTATCTGTATTGATGCTGCAATATTACAGTTGGTTACTGATCCATAAATGTACACTGGTGTTTCATCTTGTCCTACTGGTTTGTCAAAATGAAAAATGCAAATGTGCCTCTGACTTGAACGCCAAAGGGCTGATTCTGCATATCTGCTTAACTGTTGCTTAAAAATCCACATTGCTCAAAAGGGAATTAAATGTACACAGGAAATGGTGTCTACATTACATCCTACAAAAAAAAGTTACTTCCCTAACATACCTTGTTTACTGTAAATTGTATTTTTTTTAAGTCTAAAACAGCAAGATTTCTAATAATTGGTTGCATTTCCAGACAGAAATCAAGCTTTTACATGTTAGTAATATGTTGATGAAAGTTTTAAGTTATTTTGAATGTTGACTCTGCAGTGCCAATGTGATTCTCCGATAGAAACATGTAAACTGGATGGATGGATGGATAGATAGGCAAGTTAAAGCCAGACTATTATTTCATATATATATATATATTTATATTAAAAAAAATCTATAGATGTTCTTCCGTTACTTTTGCTTTTCTCTTTACGTACAACATTTCCAGGGAAACAAAACACTTCTTTATCAGCTTCTTGTTGCTACAACTAAATAAGGAACTGCTCTTAAGCTCGCTGATTAAAAATTGACATAAAGATACATATTTCAGTATTTGAGTATCTTACAAGTCCCTAAGGGTATGAATTATTAGATAATATTATGCATGTTTAAACAGTTAAAGAATGATTGCATTTACTCAATAAAAGATTAACACATTGTGCTATTAATTGTATGCCCTACACATTCCTTCAGAACTGTGATATAAAGTTTGTCATATTTGTTCAATAAACCTGTGCACACATGACGGCATGGCTAAATGAGCATCTGCTCCGAGATGGTTTCTCTACATTCAAGCTGAACAAACCAAGGCTGTCGTTTTTAATAAGTTCTGTTGAAAAGACAACTGCATCTGCTTGTGACAGCCAGGATAAAGCACGATACAGAACATGCGAAGTGACAGTGAAGGGTCTGATTTAGGCTTTTCACTGCTCAGATGAGAGATGCTGTTTATCTGTTGAGTGGACCTCAACGTCTGCTCCTGATAAAAGAAGAGATGAGATGAGATAAGAAACAAAGGGAAGAGAAAGAGTGCAAAGTGGCAACAACACTAATTCATCATGATGTACTGGTTAATTCAGTGGGGCAACGTGGCAACAGTTGCTGTTTTATGATGACTGCAGGTGAAGAAACGTAAAGGAAGTTTTACATTTACAGTTTTGTTTCTAATATTTGTTTTTTTTCAAGGTTGTCTTTGGATAACATGCAGAAAAATTAAAAACTTGTCCAAGTTGAATACAGTCTAAAATAAGTCCAGATCCTTGTTTAATCTTAATTATATTCAATTTAATAAGATATTGTGAAAAAAAAAATAGTGACTAAATATTAAACCTCACATCAAACAATGCATAATTGGCCTTAATGTAACAAATAAACTGGGACTTTACACCAAAAGCATGTTGCAAATCACTGCATAAAGACACAGGCAGAGCCAGCAGAATGTTGTCTCTGCAGCAAACACTGTCAACACTCCGGTATGAGTCAGGACCCTGTAATATGCTTATTAGTGTCATTAGACATGCATTGTTTTTAGCAAATACGTTGTTTTATTAAAAGTGATTTAAGACAACCTTATTTCAGAAGTTATCTGGTAATTTTTTGAAAATCCCTACCATCATCATCTTTTTTTTTCTTTATTTAATTATTAGACAATCAACTCTCTCTCTCTCTATATATATATATATATATGTATATGTATATGCACGGTACATTTCTAACTCTGCTAACCTTGTTGCTGCCTCTATTGAGATGTTATGAAATGTAATCGGTAAACACAATGCTCACATTGTTGCCAAAGTCAAACTTTCTATATTTGTCATACACATGTGGTACATGTGGTGGAACAAAATTGTGTATGCAGGGTACCAGTTACATTCAACAAGTGTATAAATTATAAAGAAAAAAACGGGAATAAGATCTAAGAAATAAACTAAGAAATATGATAAACTAAGAATATAATAAGCATTAATAGTACAAAAACAATATGCCGAACAGCAGCAATACGAACATGAGTCTGTGTGAGCAGATGAGTACGAATGAACTCAGCAGCATGAAATAAATTGGCAGCTTGAGATCAGCAGCATGGATTCATTCAACCTTTATTGATACAGGTTAATCCCATTGAGCCTCCGGTACTCATTTACAAGAGAGACGTGATTTTTCACAAAGAGTGATGACAGCAGTGGACAACAAATACAACAATAGATAATCATAAAGGATGCGTACAAATTGAGATTTTTTTAATAACAAGTAAAAATAAAATGGTATTTAAAACAAAATTGACAAAAACAAACAAAGAAAAACAGCTAGGTTGTAGGGTGGTGTAGAAAAGTAAAAAACAAGAACATGTCATGTCTGCATTGTTTTTTTTTGTTTGTTTGTTTTTTTCCCCCAGGAACTTATCAGATGTTTGAAGCCACTTAGAGAGGTCAAGGTCAAGAGCTCCAGATCATTTTGCAAGATATTCCATGAAACAGGAGCGGAGTAGGAGAAGGCCCTTTTGCCTAGTTCAGTCCGCACTGAGGGAACACTGCAGGTAATAATGTCCTGAGAGCGCACGCTGTAGCTGCACTCACGCAGTAGTAGGATAGTCAGCAGCACAACAATCAAAAAGGCATTACATTGATTTTTTTTTTCCCCACATTGTTTATTCTGGTTAGAGATTAATGAGTCTAACAGCTTCAGGGTAGAAGCTGTTCCTCAGTCTAGTGGTTCTAGACTTAATGCTCCTCAACCTCCTTCCTGAATGAGGGGAGTGGGGCAAAAAGTGTTTGCGCTGGGTGAGTGTGGTCCTTCATGATGCATATGGCCCTCTTCCTGCATCTGTGTAGATGCATGTGATGGTGGGGAGGCTGACTTTAACAGACTTCTGTGCAGCCTTCACTACTCTCTGCAAAGCTTGTCTTTCTGCAGCTGTGCAACCTCCATGCCACACTTTAACATTGTCTTGTATTGGTCAGAAAAAATATATATTTTTTCCATTATCAAACTGTGTAAATTGTCCTCTATTCGCACGTCCCCAACACACCCACACCCACACATACACATACATATATGTCCAAAACTTTTCCTCTCGGCTTCCTGTGATCTTTGAAATTCAGCTACATCTATTCGAAAGACGAATCACAACTCTGGCTTCTTCCAATTTAGCCGCCTACTTGACATATCTGGAGCTTATCAGTTCTTCTCCCAACGTTATTTATCCTTTGCAGCAACTTGACCTTTCATGCCATTTTCACAAGTTGTTGAAACTCAGAAAGGAACCAATGGAATAATTTTTTTTTTTTTTTTTTTTTGCTCTGGGGTATTTTGACAAAATATAGTAAAAAAAAGGACATTATAATCACATTCAGGTGTGTTTTATTTTGAACAGGTTAAGCCCTTTTTTCCACATAAGCCTAGGGGGCTATGTCAAATGAAGAAAGGAGAGTTTGAGAGATTTCATTCTGCAGGGCTGAAAGAGTAAAAAAAAAAAAGATGTATTCACCGAGGTCACGATGCAGGTTTTATTCGTCTCACTGAACTAGTGTGAGTTTATGACTGGTGATGAGAGTGTATGCATGCTTCATGTGTGTTTGTGCTGGATAGAGATTAAGTGTAACTCCCTACATGTGTGCAACTGTGCATGTGTTCCTGTCTACAATAAATAGACAGACGAGCGTCGCCCCTTGACTCTTTACGCTTTAGCGCATCTCAGACTAGCTAAGCCCCTGGAGCCAAACATCTAACTGGATCTGTCAATACTGACACAGACAAAACACACTTTTTTCATACCCACCATTGCAACATTTAATCCTCTGTGTTCAAAAATGTTATGTTTGAATGAACTGCCTAAACTAATATTCATGTGTATTCTCAAATACTACAATTTCTTAACTTATCCAAATTGCCCAGGATGTTTCTTTACACAGTCAACTTGGAGAAATACACACTTCTTCCATGCAGTAAATGTGTTTCTGCTGTTGCTGTTTGGATCTGAAACAAGAATTTATAAAATCT